>NW_028234411.1:44923336-44928336 GCF_977035675.1 Penaeus japonicus
AGAGGGAGAAAGCAAGACAGAGCAGCAGCAGAAAGCAGCAGAAGGTGAAAAGCAGGAGAGCAGCAAAGATCTAGCACCACAAAAGCAGCAGAGCAGAGCCAGAGATGAAAGTGCAGAAAAAGAGCAGAGAGGAAGGAAGGGGAAAGGGGTAGAGGAAGAGGGGGAAAAGAGGGAGAGGAGGACGAAAAGGTAGAATAAAAAGGGGGAGGAAGAATAAGAGGAAGAGGAGGATGGAAGAAACCCAAACCAAATTCGTAAAAGTAACAGCCGGCGGAGCGGGGCAGTTCGGACCCGAAATATGATCCGCCGGAGCGGAATACATGCAGCCCAAATTGGCCTTGTTTGCTGAGCCCAGGAAAGGACTACAGTGAATCAAGAGGAAAAGGATAGGGAACAGGACGGATAGAAACTATGAGGAAGAAATAAAGAGAGAGAAGAAGGGAGGGAGGGAGGGAGGGAGGGAGAGATTAACAAAAATATGGAGATGCAGCTCTTCGCTAAAACAAGGGCGTTTTGTGGCGGCCTTCCCTGGGCCCAGCAAGACCCTTAATGCAACATCTGAGCGGCGAGCGAGTGTGGGCGGGTGTGAGAGTCCCTGAGTTGCGTGTGGGCGGATCTCTTTGAGATATATGGTGACAGGTGGGACAGAGTGGTCCACTGTCGGAAACCAAGGGCGAGAAGGAAGAGGGAGAGGGGCGCCAGTGAAGGGAATGGAAGTGGGAAAGAACAACTGCTTGACGTATACGTGAAAGAAGCACATGTGAATGGAGGATACAGGAATGCGGTATAGATGGAAGAGGCAAAAGTAAATTAAACATAGGTGAAGGAGGCAGAGGTAAATGAAGCATAGGTGAAAGAGACATAGGTAGATGAAGCATAGGTGGAAGAGGCAAAGGTTAATGAAGCATAGGTGGAAGGGACATAGGTATATGAAGCATAGGTGGAGGAGGCAAAGATGAATAAAGCGTACGTGGAAGAGACATAGGTGGAGGAGGCAAAGATGAATAAAGCGTACGAGAAAGAGACATAGGTGAATATAGCATAGATGAGAGAAACTCAGATGAGTGAAGCATGAGTGAATGAAGAATGTGTAAATGAAGCACAGGTTAATGTAAAATAGGTGCCAATCAAAAAGCACCCTGGACTGAAAGGGGCGTTTTTTGAGCAGACAGCTGAATAAAAGACAGGCTCGATTGAGGTGTAAGTCAGGAAATCGTAAACTAGTG
The DNA here is from genome assembly GCF_977035675.1 of Penaeus japonicus. Classification (NCBI taxonomy): domain Eukaryota; kingdom Metazoa; phylum Arthropoda; class Malacostraca; order Decapoda; family Penaeidae; genus Penaeus; species Penaeus japonicus. Next base: position 44,924,563 of record NW_028234411.1, read on the forward strand.
TGGGCGTATCGTAGAAGTAGACGTAGTAATGGGAATTCCGTAGTTAATAGCGTTATTATTCGTAAGTACGTAAGTCTAGTAAGCGTACGTAAGTACGTAGTTGTAAATTGTTCGAAATGGAAAAATATTCATTGTAAGTCGTTAGTAATGGAATTAGAGTAATAAATTTTAATTCTGAACATGACTTATTATCCGATAACATGTTCATTCACACTGCCATACCCTGAATATGGGTACAAGTGTGCATATTGTTAACGCCGGACTACTGTGTGTAAGTATAATCCTGACTTAAGAAAACAAACAAGCCTCGGCAAGAGAAAACAATATAAACAACGAGATCAGAACCAAAATTAAACTCAAAATATGACGTAAGAAATAAAGGAAAAGAAAGAAAGACGGCGAAGGAGTGCGAAATTCTCCCCTATCTTCGCCCTTCCTCCCTCCCTCCCTCCCTCCCTCCCTCCCCCTCACACTTGTTGACTTCCGCAGTCCTTGAAACGCTCGCTCTTCTTGTGGCTACAGGTGCAAGGGGTCGAGAGGCCGACAAAGAGGAGGACAGAAAGGTAATGTAGCTGAAATACGCACTGGAGGAAGATAGGGGGCTGTCGGACGGGTGCGGGGGTATTTCGCGGAGAAAATGGAGATGTATGCAAGAGGAAACGTGGAAGAATGGACGCTTGGAGGAGCGTGGGATACACTGGTTGAAGTGTGTGAGGCATGAGTGTGAAGAAATGTAGGGTGGGTATCAGAGTGGATTAAAGTGGATATAAACTGGCCTGGGTGAATGCGAGAAGGGTGAGAGGGAAGCCATTATTTACGTTTCTTATGAAATATTTATTTCTCTTTCTATTCTAATGTGGGTTGATTAACTGTTTGGACAAGTATCTTTGAGGGGCGCTTGTCTATCGAAACAATGAGTCAACTCTTCGACTGTTTATGCCTAGAAATCAGAGAGATGCACAGAGAGGGAGAGACATTGAGTGAACAAAAGAGAGAAAGAGAGAGAAAGAGAAAGAGAGAGAGAGAAAGAGAGAGAGAGAGAGAGAGAGAGAGAGAGAGAGAGAGAGAGAGAGAGAGAGAGAGAGAGAGAGAGAGAGAGAGAGAGAGAGACGGAGTATGAAGAGAGGGCGAAGGAGAGAGAGAGAGAGAGAGAGAGAGGGGTTGAGGGAGAGGGAGGGAGAGAGGATAGGCGAGAGCCCGAGATATGCGGTATATGAAGAGAGAGAGCTCGGCTATAGAAGATGAGACGAGTGAGAGAGAGAGAGAGAAAGAGAGAGAGGTGAGAGAGATGATGGAGAGTGGAGAGGAGAGAGAGGAGAGAGAGAGAGAGAGAGACGAGATGAGTTGAGGGAGGAGGAGTGAGAGAGAGAGGATTGAGACCGAGAGAGAGAGAGAGAATCGAGAGAGAGAGTGCGAAAGAGAGAGAGACGAGGGAGAGAGAGAGAGAGGAGAGACGAGTAGAGATGAGAGAGCGAGAGCGAGAGTGAGAGAGAGGAGAGAGAGAGTATGAGAACGAGGAGGAGAGAGGAGATGAGCGGAAGAAGAGAGAGATGAGGATGTGAGAGATAGGAGAGGGAGGACAGAGAGAGAGAGAGAGCGAGGGGAGAGAGAGAGAGAGGAAGGGATGGAGAGGATGAGAGAGATGAGCGAGAGAAGAGGAAGAGGAGAGAAGGAGAAGAGAGAGGAGAGATTGAGACGATGGGGAGAGAGAGAGGAGAAGAGAGGGAGAAGGTTAGAGAGGAGAGAGAGGTAGAGTGGAGAGGAGACAGATAGAGAGAGAGCAGAGAGTGTAATGGAGAGAGGAGAGAGGGAGAAGGAGAGGATAGGGAGGGTTGGAGAGAGAGAGAGGGGAGAGAGAGAGATGGAGAGAGGAGAGAGATGATAGAGTAAGGAGAGGAGAGAGAGAGAGGAGAGATTGAGAGGAGACGAGGAGAGAGAGAGAGAGAGAGAGAAGGAGAGGAGAGAGAGAGAGGAGGGAGATGAGGAGAGCAGACGTGGAAAGCGGAGGAGAGAGAGAGAGAGAGAGAGAGATACAGCGGTACAGAGAGAGACTGCCATGAAGACGAGAGAGACCAGCAGCGAAGTACAGACATGCAGAAACAGGGAGTGCAATTACCTTCATAATCGCGTCGGACGCATAAACCTTACCGATTTGGCCATCGTGGCCAAATATTCTGTGAGAACTTCCCTAACGCATTGGAAGCTCCAATATCACGCAACAACCACGCGAATATCGGACGGTTCGAAATCATATGCTGCAGATGTATGTGTGATTATAAATAAATAAAACTTAATTTATTTATTGGGGTATTCTGGGAGATTACAGCGGTACAGAGAGAGACTGACTGACATGAAGACGAAAGAGACCAGCAGCGAAGTACAGACATGCAGAAACAGGGAGTGCAATTACCTTCATAATCGCGTCGGACGCATAAACCTTACCGATTTGGCCATCGTGGCCAAATATTCTGAAGACGAACTTCCCTACGCATGGAAGCCCAATATCACGCAACAACACACGCGAACAATCGACGGTCGAAATCATATTCTGCCAGATCGTAATGTGTGCTTATAAATAAATAAATATATATATATACATGTACATATACATGTAAATCAATATATCTATATATATATTTATTAAGTTTGTGATATATTTATATTTATATATATTGTGTTAAAATTAATGTATATATACATATGTGGGTTGTGTGTTGCTGTTATATATGTATAGTGTATATTATATTATATATGTGAGTGATAGTGTGTATAGAGATTTATACATAGATAAATATGATTAAGTATATATATTATATATAGATATATATTATATATGATATATATATATATGTGTATATAGTACAGACAAGATATATATGCGAGTGTGTTATATAGGAGTTATTTATTTATTTTATGTATATATTTATAGGGTGTGTGGTTGTGTGTTGGGGGTGTATGTATGTGTTATGTTGTGTGGGTGTATGTTTTTTTATATAATGTATGTATATATATATGAGTAGTGTTTATAGTATATATTATATAGTTATATATGGTATATATATATATTGATATAATTTATATATAGTGGATAGATTTTTTTATAGTTATTATAATGACATACTTATATATACATAAGATACACATCACACACAAACAACACTCACACACACATAAATATATTTTATATATATATAGATTTATATTTATATTTATAATATATATATTATATATATAATAACATATTTATATATTGATAGTTTTATATATATATAGTTATATATTGATTGATTTATTAGGTTTATATCTATATTATTTATAAGATATATAATTATACAATTTTATTTAGATAAAAATGATTACAATATATATATATATATATATATATATAGTTACTCTATATATATAGAGTATATAATAATAATATTATGTTTATATTTTATATATTTTAGAATATATATATATATATATATTATACATTATAGTTAATTATATCATATTAATAGATATATTATATATTATATATATATATATATATATATATATATATATTATATATATATTACATATATATTAACCATAGAAATATGTATATATATATATATATTATATATATATATATATATATTTATATATATATATATATATATAACCTATAAATATTAGATTATATATATATTATATATATATATATATATATATATATATATCTATATTTATAAATATAAATATATGTATATATATTATATAAATATATTATTTACATATATGAATATA
>NW_028234411.1:44933336-44935836 GCF_977035675.1 Penaeus japonicus
TGGACCCGCGACCTCCAGACGACACCAGCTAGTACTTCGATTGCACAACTTTGAAACTAAAGTAAAATAATGTTCTCCATACTTCTCAAAAGAAAGGGTGAAACGAGGAAATAAAATAGAACAATAAAACAGTAAAATGACAAATAATAAAATACGCTCTAGGGTAATCGAACTTAGTCAAACAAGATAGCTTCGCAAAGCGCTTATCTATAACGGCTCAAGCACATGGCTTCACGTTACGTTGCTTATTGCCAAAGTTTATTGGCTTTCCGTCATTGCTCGCGGGTGGGACGCCCCGGGGCCACTGCGACGCCTCAACCGCTGCGCTTTACAGCAGCGTCGCGGCCATAATCTAAATGGTTTGCCTCACAGTTGTAATTGTCTTTTATTAAAACATCGACAAGAGGGACAAGTATTTATGCAAATTAGTACGCGAAGTTTTGTCAGCATCTTGCAAACCGGAAGATCTGGACCTTCATCTCCGAAGTGAGTAGGAGTCGAGATAATCTTTGAGAGAGAGAGAGGGAGGGGGGGGGGGCGAGAGGGGGAAACACACAAAACTCATTTTTGATATAGAGTTGTGTGTGGGGTTTGGGTTTTGGTTGTTGTGTGTGTGGTGTGGTTGTGGTTTTTTTGTGTGTGGTTTTTGGTGTGGGGTGTGGTGTTGGTGTGGGTGTGGGTGGGTGTGGTGTGGGTGGGGTGGGTGAGGGTTGGGGTGTTGTGTGTTGTGGGTGGTCTGGTTGGGTGTTGGTTGTGTGGGTGGGGGGTGTGTGTTTGTGTGTTTGGTGTTTGTGTGGAGTGTTGGTTGTGGTGTGTGTTGTTTGTGATAGTGTTTTGTTGTGATAATTGGGTTTGGGGGGGGGGTTTGGTTGGGGGGGGGGTGGGAGTGGTGGTTGTTTTTGGGTGTGGGGGGGGGTGGTTTGGTGTGTGGGTTTGTGGTGAGTGGGTTGTGTTGGGTGTGGGGGTGTTGGGGGGTGGGTGATGTGTGGGGTGAGTGGTGAGTGTGGTATATTGTGTTGGTGGTGGTGGGTGTGGTGGTGGTGTGTAGTTTTGTGTGTGTGTGTGTGTATGTTTGTGGTGTGTGTGTTTGTGGTGAATTAGTGTGTGGGTGTATTGTATTGGTGGGGTGTTGGGGGGGGGGGTGGGTGTGGGTTGGTGTTTGGATGGGGGTGTGTGTGTTTGTGTGTGTATGTGTTGTGTGTGGGTTGTGGTTGTGGTTTGGTGGTGTTAGGTTGTGTTTGTGGGGTTGTTTGGTGTGTTTTGGGTTGGGGTGTTAGAGTGTGTTTGTGTAGATGTGGGTTTGGGTGTGTGTGTTTGTGGTGTTAGTGGGTGTGTTGTTTGTGTATATTATGTATGTATGTGATATATAATATATATATATATTATATATATATATATGTATATATATATATATAAATATGTATATATATTTAATGTATATATAGTTATGTGTGTTGTTTTGTGTGTGGATGTGGGGGGGGGGGGGGTGTTTGGGGGGTGTTGGTGGGATGTTGTGGTGTGTTGGGGGGGGGGTGAGGGGGGGGGGGGGTTGTGGGGTTGGGGGTATTTATGTGTGGTCTTGGTGTGTTGTGTTGGGTGGGGGTGTGGGTGTGTGTGGGTGTTTGTGTGTGGGTGTTGGGGTGTGGTGTTGTGATGTGGTGTGGTTGTTGTGGGAGTGTTTGTTGTGTGTGAGGTGGTGTATGTGTTTGGTTGGGTGTGTATGGTTGGGGTGTATTTGTGTGGGTGGGGGCGGGGTGTTTGGGTGGGTTGGTGTTGTGGGGGTTTGTTTGTGTGTGTTGTGTGGTGTTGTGGTGGTTGTGTAGTGGGGGGGGGGGTGTGTGGTGTGTGGGGGTCTGTTGGATGTGGTGGGTTGTTGATCTGTGTTGGATGGTGTGTGTATAGTGTGTGTTATGGTTGTGTGTTGGGTGGGGTGTTTGGGGTTGTTGCTGTTGGTTTATGTAGGTTGGGGGGGGTGGGTTGTTGTGGTGATGGTGTGTTTTGTAGGGGGGTTGTGTGGTTGTGTGTGTGTGTGGTGATATGGGTGTGGGTGTGGTGTGGGGTGTTTGTGTTTGTGTGTGTTTTGTTGATGGGTGTGTGTGTGTAGGGTGTGGTGGGGGGAGGGGGGGGTGGTGGGATGTGTTGTGGTTGTGTTGTGTGTTGTTTGTGTGTGGTGTGTTGTGTGTGTGTGTGTGTATTGTGTGAGGTTTGTGTGTGTGTGTGTGGGTGTTTTTTGTGTTGGGTGGTGGGGGGGGGGAGGGGGTGGTTTTTTAGGTGTGTGTTGTGGGGGTGTTGATGAATATATTTACAAGTTATATATATATATATATGAAAATTATATATATATTATATATTTATATATATATAATATATATATATCTTATGTATATATACATTTACATACATATATTATATAAACATATATACATAAATATATACATATATATACACATATACACACACACACCTATGTATGTATGTATTCATGCCCGCCTCCCCTGTC
>NW_028234411.1:44955836-44972417 GCF_977035675.1 Penaeus japonicus
TACTGGGGAGCGGACGAAATATCTTCCTTGGTATATTAGGGTTTCCATGGCGTGCCATGACAAACATCTCGACGGAGAATTACTCTGAAGCTCAGGCAGCATTTGGTAGGAATTTACGGCAGAGGAGTCGAAATACAATGGAAGGCACCTTCGTGGCTCAGTGGGTCCGTGTTGGCCTTGTAGGACAAAGCTTGACTGTCGTTCTCGTTCCCTAGCTGGATCAGTTAATATTAGAGAGAACTTGAGCCAAATGAGGTCCGAAGGTCCTTGTCGGTGAACAGGCGAGTAGAAGCGCAGAAACACGCAAAGAATTTACTATCTGCATTGAAAAAATATGTACTTTGAACATAAAATTTTAAATTTTCAGCACCATTGATGAATGGAAATTATTTTAAATCTTAGATTTTATAGAGCTAAACTTCATAAACACATATTTTGAGATTTCTATAACGTTAGTTATATTGTATGTTTTATCTGATTAACTTTTAAACAAAATGTATTCTTTGCATTGTTTATTACAATTACCTCAGTATTTTTCTGTATTACTATTTTAAAGGACATAATGAGGAAAAAAGGATTATCGCCGGTATATATAATTTTCAATTGTTTTATTTCAGTAATCAAAATGGATACTTTTATTATAATATCTCTATCATTCTACGATAATACGCAAAATACGCCAAAGTTACAAGCAGATTGTGACGAGATGGACGGGGATGTTAACGGGGCATGAACACGTAGAGTGGGTTCGATGGCGCTCCAAGGCAGCTGTTGGGAAGACCAGGAGTTGCCTTGTGGAAATGCTGTTTGGGGCAGGTGGAGGTGAGGTTTAGGGGCGACGACAGTACTCTGCAAGTCGGGTTTGGGTATAGTGTTAAACCTTTAGAGTTTAGGATATAGTAAAACTGATGAGGGTAAAGTATTGCAGATTTTGCTGAGGATTAAACGTATATGAGGGTCGATGAAGAAGGATTTTAAGGATAGTGCAGATCAAGGGTTGAGCGATGAGGGTTGAATGGACCTAAAGGCGTAGCATGCGCTCTGTGAGTACTTTCGTGTTCCGATTTGATTGGATAATCATTGGTGCTCAGGCAAAGCCACCGCCCAACGCCCTTTGGGTCAGGATCACAACGGCTCCAGTCAATGCTTTCTCTCCTGATTAATTAAGCAACGGCATCAAAAGGATAACACATATACACACATACATAAATATATGTATGTATGTTTCTACATGTATATATATCGTGTATGTATATAAATAAATAAATAAATATATATACATGTACATATATATTATGTATATACATATACATACCTACCTACCTACCTACCTACATACATACATACATATATATATATATATATATATATATATATATATATATATATATATATATATAACATACATACATACATACATACATATATATATATATATATATATATATATATATATATATATATATATACACATACATACATACATACACACACGCATACGTATACATATATTTACGTGAATACAAATGTTTGACTGATAAAATAGGAGTATAAAAAACAACAGATTAACAAGCGCCATTATCGTTGCCTGCATCACTGGCCCTCTTAATATAATGGAACCATGAAAGAATATTTTAATCTAATTAATTGCAATAATTGGGATAATTGTTGTAATTTTGAAATATACTTATATCACAGTTGGGTTATGATTAGACTACATTTTTATCCTTTGCTAACATACATCCACACATATACATACTCTCTTTCTTTACACATACAAACTCACTCTCTCTCTCTCTCTGTCTCTGTCGCAGATAAACTATACATATGCACAGGAAGAGGCGACAGCCCGAATGGCTTGGGCTCGTTTTGTGAAGGTGCTCTGACAACCTTCCTCGCCGGCCACTTCAGCCTGGTTTATGGAGGTCACCCTTGCTAGCAATCTTTCCAACTCGCCTTACTATATAAATGCCTTCAAGTTGACGCTGATAAATGGTTTCGATCTATTTATATGTAGTGTAGATGATCTAATGATAAGTTAATCCTAAGTATTCGACTCTTATTGCTGGAAGTGTTTGTATTTATTATCTATGAAAAGCAAGCATAAATAATGCCTTGAATTACCCTATAGGATAGGAGATACTGGGCTCTAAGTGGTCGAGAGCTTTTCCGTTTAGAGATTCACATGATAGTGCCTGATGAGTGGCATTCAAAGCCACACTCTCATTATTGTGCAATCTTGAATGTTCGTTTCCATGGAATCCCTACACTTCCATGCAGCTGATGCGGAAACGGCTAGTTTCGACCCATGCACCCGAAACACATGCCCCTTATTCGTATTGGCATGTGTTTCGGAAACTGGCGGTTGTAAAACCAAATTATAGAATGACATATGACACGATTTTTTCCTTGACATTGGTAAGATTCTCAGAAAATGTATCAGGTAAGTTACTCGCCAGTAAAAGAATTAGTACTGAATACAATATCTCACGTTTCAGCATAGTATTTACTCATTGTGTACGAGGACAACAGGGGTTTGATGACGAACAAACTCTGAAGCACAAGATAGGACATTTCTCTTGATAACATTTTCTCGCTAGTTGTCAAGTGTACCTTCTTACTGCCGCATGTTACTACCTCTGATGGCATTACAGTAAATATTCGACAACGATTTTCGCGATTGCCAATCGCTTTCGCCAACTTGCCCATAAATACCCCTGCGGTGCGTGAGTGTGGCTCTTCTCCGCCAGTTCCCGGTATCTCCCGAGCGGACGCGTAGTCGGGGTTACCAGCTGATAAATCAGTCGTTCAGTGAGGCGGTTCCGGGGTGGCGTCGCGGCAGCCGCCACCAGGATCTCGGAGCGAGGAAGTAAAGCGGCCTGATGGCCTGATGGGCGACCCTCTGACACTGCACTGATTGCCCTCATCTTACTCCATTCTTCCCTCGTTCCTTCGGATTCTTTACACTCACACACCACTTATATACTCACTTTCTAGCAAATGTTTTGATAGCTTTATGAGGGAGCCCCTCTCTTCCTCGTATGAGTTCGCAATATTTACCTGTTTGTTTACCTAGCTCTCCCGGTGGTTCCCTTGCTCTCTTTGCTCGCTCTCTGCTGTGTTTTATATATACACCCTTCCACACGCTGTCCCACATAACTTTTTAGGGTGTCACTAATAACAAGTTATTCGGGTTTGCCGGACGTGCCCTTGTGATACGGTCGAGTGGTGGGGGAGGTCGGTAAGGCATCGCGCAGTGAGTGAGTGGCCTTGGCTGATAATGCTGACGCGGGATACTCGACGTTGACATGTGAAGGTGTACTGTGCGTGGAAAGTCTGTTCCCCAGTCATCGGCTGGGGCGATAAGGCCACCTTCTTAACATGGGTTGAAGATTACTGTTTATGCAATAATCTTCAGACACGTACACATTCATGAATATGATTACAATGTCAAAGAGGTTGGGTTAAGCCTAATACACCTCTTCCTGATTGTACACATCATAATTGGTTCAAACGTTTTCTAGTTTTTAATGCATTACTCCAGACCTCTGAAGCACTAGCAGTGTAGATACATTTTATATTTAAAAAAAAAAATCGCACATTACAAACTAACCCCACAATCAATCGTAACGAGGAAGGGGAGAGCGGTGCGATGGCTGCCGTGAGGAGAGGCCTTCAGGAGAGACTGATGCATTTGCGTGCAGTCCAGTGAGGTTTGTGAGTGTTTATTTATGTACAACAAATACGAATATGCTCGTGCGTATTCACAGAGGCAAAACACGTAGGCAACTCAAATACCTAGTGTAAATCGTGAATGAAATACTGAAGAATGCAGACAGCATGGCCAAACAAGGAGAAATGGAAGATGACAGGAAGAAAACGGACGTGTCGGGATGAAGGAGTCCTCGTCCATCCACCATTGTTGCCCCAGAAATCCTCCATCTGGCGTCCATGTCCTCGCAACGGCCAGACATCGACCAGAATTTTAAACAGTCCCCCTCGCTCCCTCCCTCCCCCCCAAGCTGCTCCCTCGCCCTCTCCCTGGCGTCCGCTTCCTCGCTTTCTCCCACTTTTTCTCTCTCCTCTTTCCCTCCTCCCATGCTACTTAATTAGGCATGATTAACTAACGCACATGAGTGATTGAACCGAAAAGGTTGCAGCACATGCGGGAAATTTCAAGATTCATCTGATGCAGCGACTAGAACGCACACGTTACGAAAGTCCGGCACTCGATACGTGATATATTTATATCTATATATCTGAATGTGTGTGTGTGTATTATATATATATATATATATATATATATATATATAATATATATATATATATATATATATATATATATATATATACATATACTACATATATATATATATATATATATATATATTATATATATATATATATATGTAATTTATATATTTCTTACATATATGTAATATAAATATTTATATTTATATTACATATATGTGTGTGTGTGTGTGTGTGTTTGTGTGTGAGTGAGTGAGTGAGTGAGTGTGAATGAGTGTGTGTGTGTGTGTGTGTGTGTGTGTGTGAGTGTGAGTGTGAGAGTGTGAGTGTGAGTGAGTGTGAGTGTGTGTGTGAGTGTGAGTGTGAGTGTGAGTGTGAGTGTGAGAGTGTGAGAGTGTGAGTGTGTGAGTGTGAGTGTGAGTGTGAGTGTGAGTGTGAGTGTGAGTGTGTGAGTGTGAGTGTGAGTGTGAGTGTGAGTGTGAGTGTGAGTGTGAGTGTGTGTGTGTGTGTGTATTTGTATATGTACGTATATATATATATATATATATATATATTATATATATATATATTTATATATATATATATATATATATATATATCTATCTATCATATATGCATATTTGTGTGTGTGTGTGCTTGTATATGTATATATGTGTATATATATGTATATATATATATATGTATGTGTATATATGTTCATATATGTATGTCTATATATGTATATATGTATATATGTATATATATATATATATATATATATATATATATATATATATATATATATATATATATGTTCGTGTGTGTGTCTGTCTATTTACAATAAATACATATGTATATCAATATGTTTATACATCTACCTATCTCTGTATCTGTATGTGAGTGTGTGTGTACTTGTGCGTGTGTATGTATATATGTATATATGTATATGGATATATATGTATATATGTGTATACGCATACATGTGTGTATTTCATGTATATGCACGCACGCACGCACGCACACACACACACAGGTATAAAAGTATTTAATCTCTTTCTACTCTTTTCACGTCTCGTGTTGACTTAAATTTTCGGCCAAAATGCTTCATGAAAGCAGCCAAGCGACACAGCTTTCCGCCCTATCAGCCTGAGTGCCGCGGAGTCTTCAGACGAGAACTCCAGAGGAAAGTAGAGTCCTTATTTCTCTTCTGAGGAATCTTCAGAACAGGGCTGCTGAGGCTCGGCTTGTTACAGCGAGCCCAGGCACAGCAATTTCCGTAAACGCATTTTACAGTCTGTGAACCTATGTGCTGGGGAAGCGAATTTGCCTCCTTTTCATCCTTTCTTCATTTATGCGGAAGACCTCAACACCGAATTCAGAATAAGAGTGAAATTGGCTCCTTGAAGTTTGAGGACTTTCGAGGGAAATGTTTGTCATGTTTCTTAAGAACATTCTAAGTCACAATTACGATACGATATATGTTAAACTATATATTTTTTCCGGCATTTGATTGTGATCTTAAGGTGAGCTGACACTTGCAATAAGGCACAGCGATTCTCTTAAGGCAATATGCCACCCCTGCACCTTCATTTTTTTTTAAAAAGCTTTCGTTGAGCTTGACTCTCTGCTTCTTCCACTGATGAAGCGCGTGGCAGCGAGTCCCACGCGCTCTATTTGGGCTCGCAATTACCTGTGCCAATACGGCCGTAAAGCTCCACTCAGGGCCATCGTTTTCGGCGCTCACCAATGCCTCATGAAACTGCCATTAATATCCTCATTATTCCAATTGAAAGATCAAGTTGTAATTTACATCCTTGTACGCGAATTGAAAAAAGCGAAAAGGGGGAGCTAAGTAATTCCGCTAATTCGAGCAAATAACGCTACAGTTCATGACAGCGGATTGCGTGACAAGGCTTGATCGATAGCTAATTACACAAGACATCCTAGTCGCTGGAAGACTTGGTGTTGGTAGTGATGGTGGTGATTACTATTATATATTACTACTAATACGAGCACTATTGAAATAATAACAGTAGCACTAATGATAACAGCAATACTGATGATTATAATAAAAAAAAAAAAAAAATAAATAAAAAAATAATAGTGATAACAAAAGTTATGATAAAATCATGAAGTGAGGATTTCTTGTCTACTCGTGAGTTGATCGTTTTAAAATCACATTGGCTGTAAATCACACGTAGATACTCAAAATATTAAATCATGAAATGTCATTCACTGATTTAGTTGACTCACAATAACTGTAATGACTTATTTCCATCAGGATACTGATATGTAAACGCAAATACGCTTCCGCGCGCGCACAGCTCCTCGCAATGCCAAGGCGCGTCCGGGGCCCCCGCTTCCAGGACAAGTTTCCTGATTGGGAAACCGTGCCGGTCAGCGGTTGGGAAAAGAGAAACATCAAGATCGAACGAGCCAGAACTTTCGTCTCGTAACCAGTATGGAAAGGCCGCAGGCAGGTCAACACGGGGGCGCTACAGCAAACAAATGGGCGTTGGCTGGTGTTTATTCAAGTCCGATCCCATATCAACTCCTACCTCTCCGATGACGCAATAGTACTAATATTCCAGCGCGGGAGCGTTTGGTCTTCCTCGCACATCGAAACCCTCACCGGACGCTCCCAGGCACGCCATTTACATCCCTCAAAGCCTTCATTTACATTTTTATACTGTCATACAAAAAGACAACTGTTGGTTGGCTATCATTATACTGGTACATGGCTGCTTGGATTGGTCCTAATTGCCTTGAGGGACTGGATTAGCATTTTCTGCGTCCCGCGTTTCCAGTCGTCCAAAACCATTTTTACCACTTAGGCAAGCAGCCATCCATGGGGTCTACAGTGGATGACTGGTGTTGGCACGTGGCCGCTTGTAAGTTCAGGAACGATGTGGCGACTGGAACAACTGCGCTTACACTTCTAATTAAAAGGGAAAGCCTTCTCGAATCTTCGCAATTCCAGAGATCCCGGGTCTTTATCGGCTCCGACGAGACAGAGAACTTAGATCCAGTTAGAAATGAATTTTATAGCTCCTTAATTCGCGCAATAGAAAAGAACAAATTAAGAGATCTGGGGGGATGCCAGTGCTAAAGACAATGAAAAGTCGAAATTGATATTGACATCTTTTTCTTTGGGGTGAGGAGACCATGCACACATATAACTGCAGATTGTTTCTGAAGCCTTACTAAAAGCACATGCACAACCCTTTGAAGTTATGTTTCTTAGAGTTTTTATAGTTATATGATAGTAAACAAGTAGATTAAAATACATCTGTGGACATACACATAAATGCTTGCAGTTGGTTTATCTGTGGAATAATAACTATACATATTTACACACACACACACACACACGTGTGTGTGTGTTTGTGTGTATGTATATATGTATATATATATATATATATATACATATACATATACACATATACATATGTATATATACATATGTATATATGTATATATGTATATATATATGTATACATATACAGTATATATATATACATATGTATACATATATGCACATTTATTCACATACGTACACATATATACATATACACACAATATATATATATATATATATATATATATATATATATATATATATATATATATATATATATATATATATATATATATATATATATATATATATATGTATATATATGTTTAAATGTTTGTGTGTGCATTTGTTTAGGTATGTATATATATTCATACTTGCATGCATAATCCTCACACTGCATACATATACTATATAGCCATGCAAAATGCCTAAACACAACCATGTCCATCCTAACGCTACCATCGGAGCCTGAATGATCAGTCCAGACTGGCACTCGCTGTCATGTGAAGGGGGAGCGAGCGAGAGGCAGTCATAATATACCCTGATAACATTTCGAGTGTAATACTATCATATACATGCCTAAATACTACATTATAGACATGCTTTTTTGTACGTATACCCATACAGTATATGTATATATATAAAGTACAAGATATCGTATTATCATCTCATTACACACACACACACACACACACACACACACACATACACACACACACACATGTCGGCGTGTGTTTGAATACACTTCACCAGCATCATGTAGGGCAATCCCAGCCAGATAAAACGGGCCCGTGGTGGTAAGCGGCGAAAGGGAAGGCTTTTCGCCGAAAACAGGGTGGATGTGCTCGCCACAGAGCTTCTCCGTACGTAGCAATTAGATTAGCTGAGAGATGCTTTCCTATGCAAAAACTTCGAAGTGAAGGAATCGAAAGCTACAAACGAAAAACAAAAGATAAAGATGAAAAAGGAAAGGATCGAAGGATGGAATTTAAATGTTACCGGAAACGTTGATGATAAGCACGCGGATTAGGGCTCTCTTCTGAATTACTTTCAGCGCCCGCGTTGGCGTAAGGGTCATGCTCGCTCAACACCAACCCGTGGTTTACTATTATTTGGGATTTTCATAATGCGGATGATATTCTCTGTTAGAATATTAACAATGATACCAATAACAGCAACAACAAAAACATCAGAAACATTCCACCAGAACCATATAGGATAATTGTTTAAAAGGGATGATATACTCATCGCATTAAAATGGCGATTGCGATTTACATCGTATCAACTGGAGATGTATTTGTAGTCTTCTGTTTTGTGCACACAGGCACGCACTTCCATTCACCTCAGATTGGCAGGTGGAAAGCCTGCTGATTGACCATGTCGCAAAATTATGCGGGCGTAGTGTGCAAAAACGCGCTAAACCACAGCAGGCTCGATGTAATGCCATTCACCGAATGGCAGTGTATGGCCCATGAAGGCTTAATGGCAGCACCGCCCTTAGGTCTGTGTGTTCCCAAAGGCAGAACACCTGCGTGCATCTCCTAGAGCCAATACGAAGAAATACATCTGCGTCCACGCTATCTTCGCGGGAATGAGTCACGCACACAGACGCATGGGGGGCTACCATTTCATCTAATTAATTATAGAGTGATTATGCATGAAGGGAACATTACGTCTAACCAACAACCCGCCTGGCGACCCTCGAGCCGGGGCAATGGCCGAGCCATCCAGTCCTCGCTGAGGCAGCGGAGAATAATGCCTCTATTTTCGCCAGCTCCCTTGGCGCCTCGTCTGCCACTCTCTTCATTACGCTCTATTGGAAACTCGCACGAGTCAAGAGAACCTTGATCTAAGTAATTGATTTCCAATAATTGTCTGATTTGTTGATATTTTGTGTTCGGACAGCCAACATATGCCAATTTATATCGAATTATTTAAACGTCTGCAGAAGAGAATCTGACGCTCGTTCACACATGGCACCAGCGGTAGGTCTTTGCGAAATTTCTCCTGCAGACAAAGCAAAGTAGTGACTAGTGGTTCCCACACGTAGATATCTTTTCTCGAAAAAGAGCCTTTTTCCATAGGCACTCTATTCACTTTGCCGAAATCGTAAGAGCAGCCTTTTATAAGAAGGAAAGGATGCCCTGAAAGTCTCTGGACATGATTCCTAACATCCCAATTTGCCATATTATATTCTGATTTCGGAAATCATTACTACAGCCTTTGAAATAACCATCATGAATAGAGAACATCAGCTGATTTCGTGAATACATTGACAACTGGATTGCACAGAAAACAAAATGGGGTGCATATCAGGGGATCTATTTTGAAATGTGACGGCGAGGCTGAACGTGTGGGGACGATTGAGGAAGCGCCCCTGCCTCCTGTGATGGCTTCCGCCGCGGACAAGAAGCGTAATTGCAGGGAATTTCATAAATATACAACGTATATATGCATGATATACAATTTCAAAGACACACGCACCCACCCACCCATCCACCCACACATACATACATACATATATATATATATATATATATATATATATATATATATATATATATATATATATATGTGTGTGTGTGTGTGTGTGTGTGTGTGTGTGTGTGTGTGTGTGTGTGTGTGTGTGTGTGTGTGTGTGTGTGTGTGTGTGTGTGTGTGTGTGTGTGTGTGCGTGTGTGTGTGTGTGTGTGTGTGCATTTGCACAGATAACATTTGCATATATATGAATATGAATATATATTATATATATATACATATATACACACAAACATAAATACATATATATATATACATATATATATATATACTCCATACACATACGTGTATGTGTGAGTATGTGCATGTCTGTATGTATATCCCTTTACACCTATATCAAATAAACTATTCAGTGAAAAGTAAAAAAGACGCATATAGAGGGAGAATGGAGATGGCGAGAGAGATTCTAAATGATTGATCACAATACCAAGAATGAATGGATAGGAACAGAGTCAATCAGAAATCGCCGAAGTAATGTAGTGTATATCTTCAGTGTTGCCAAACGGAACATCCACAATATTCTGGGTTATGGCACAATTGGGGCTCGGTCGCCTTACACATAAAAACATCAGCCTCTACTACACCAACTCCACTCCACACTCATGAAAATTCTTGCATTACTACTTCTACGTAGGAGAATAATCACACGATTTTGCCGAAATACAGGAATTCGGTGAATGACTAGAAAGGCTACATATACGCACATTCCGAGAATCAATGAATAGGAACTCGCGCGTACATAAAGGCACCGTGATCGCCTTTATGCAGACACCCACATATTCTCACGAAAAGTATGTCATTCTAAAACAAACCAGGCCAAGAAAACTCGACTGTGAAAAAACAATTAAATAAACACATTTGCAGACGGAAACTGCAACGGGTCAGATGAGCATATAAGGTTACCAATTTTGCTGAACGTGCTACTGCCGTGTTGACATAAGATCGCACTCGAAGTGTGAGGCGATGCTTCGCCTGCGATCCCGAGGAAGCGTTGCGCTTTGTGCGTTCGCTTGCTCGCTCAACATGCTTGTAAACACGTACGCATAAATGGGGGACGAAGGTTAATGTGGAAGTGGTGACGCTATATGATTTTGATATTGTCAGGAGAATTACAAAGCAAACATGTACATACATACATACATACATACACGCATACATACATGCACACATACATACATACACACGTGCAGACACACACCCCCGCGCGCGATAGTTTTCGCTGCAATTGTGTTGAAGACAAAGAGCGTTCGATGGCGGAAGCAACTTGCCGGGTCCTGGCCCTCTGAATTCAGCTTCACGAGGTTTTAGCAGGAGCGTCAGGTCGCTTGTCTGGTCCTGCGCTGCCGCCGTCGTCCCCAGCGTTATAATCAGACCAGCGCCAGAACGACTTCTCCTTCCCTCCCGGGCCCACACCTTCCCCTACGGCTGTGAGCGCTAGGGAATAGAGCTAGGAAATCATTTCTACAATACTGTTTTAAATCATGGATTGTTACGACGACACAAATCTTACATACACAAACATACGCTGCATAGAATTACAAAATATACAGTTTCACTGATCTGACAAAGCTATTTTCTCTTCATTATTATCGTAAACACAAAATGTAAATCAGCTGTATCTGCCCTAAACAAGTGGGCAAACGGTGTGCCGCACATGCCATGTCTGTCCATCCACTTTTCATGCGGTAGCAGAAGCAGTAATCGCACACACTAATACTGTACTTGCTATTTACTGGTTGAATCCCACTACCGACATAGCCACAAGCTACGCGATGGTTAGACTAACGATCAGCACTGCCCACACTATTTCAGGAACGAAAACAACCTTCACTAAGGCCCTTCCCCTCATAGCGGCGGCTCAGAGAGGTACCCCCCCCCCACCCTTTTCCCTCCCTGACCACATCATTACCGCCAATTCTGAAGCATTAACGACCACACAGCTGTTGGGGCACTGACTGCACTGCAAGGACGAGGGCAGGAGTATGGCGTGGTTTGAGAACGATTAATTGAAGCAAAAGCAATGGCCTCTCCTAATAAGGGAACGTGCCATAGATAGCGGCCAACAATATGCACAGATTTTCTGTTGGCGAAGTCATATTGCCTACCCTAAGATCAATGTCAGATATATATATATATATATATATATATATATATATATATATATATATATATATATATATATATATATATATATATTGAAAACAGGCAGCCGTTGCTTTCTTGACAATAATTTCGGAGGACTTTAAAAATACAATATAAAGGGAGACTGAATACAACTTAAGGAAGGAGGGCGGGTAGAGAGAAGGAGTTAAAGTGAAATTAGGAAGAGGAGGGGGAGGGAGGAGTATGAGTGAGAGAGAGAGGAATGTGGAAAGAGAAAGAGTGTGTGTGTGAGAGAGAGCGAGAGAGAGAGAGAGAGAGAGAGAGAGAGAGAGAGAGAGAGAGAGAGAGAGAGAGAGAGAGAGGAGAGAGAGAGAAAAGAGGAGAGAGAGAGAGAGAGAGAGAGAGAGAGAGAGAGAGAGAGAGAGAGAGAGAGAGAGAGAGAGAGAGAGAGAGAGAGAAAGGGGGAGAGAATGAGGGAGAAGAGCAAGCATTTAATAACTTTGGCAAACACGTGCGTGCGGGGAGATGGCGGTTGCGCCTTCACGCTCTCTCGCACTTCCTCTGTCTTGTTGACTTTAATAACATTGGCGAAAATCCGAAATGGTGAGGTCAATGCTTCGATTGACCTAGCGTGGCTCAACTCGGGAAGAAACAATAACACGGTAAAAGTATACGGCAACCAAGACCATGTATGCAGTACATTCATCAAAGCAAAGCACACCAAAACAAATAAACACACGGGAGAGTACGCTCACGAGAACACACACATGCACACTTAAGTAAGGCTGTTGCTTGAAGAGGCAAATGAATGAATGAATGAGTAAAAGGTCATGCCAAAGTGTGTGCTTACACCCCGGAGGACATTCATCAATTCAAGAATAACTTGTTTTAGTGAATGAAACTCATTGTGGGAATTTGGCATTGCAGTGGACGGCATTGTCATTCTGTCCCTCCTGGTGGTCTGTCATGCCTCCTGGTTGTGTGTCATACCTCTTGTTGTATGTCATGCCGTGGCTGTGCGTCATCACTGCCTCTTGGTAACATACCATGACTCCTAGTGTTCTGTTAAACCAGCTCATGCTCCTCCATGCTTCTTAGTGCCCTGCCATGCCTCCTGATGGGCTGTCATGCCTCCTCGTGCTCTAAAAACACTCTGGTAGTCTAGCATGCCTCCAGGTGTTTTGTCATGCATCCTGATGTTCTTCCAGGCAGTTTATCATACATCTTCTGGTGATGACCATGTCTCTTGGTCTCTGCCATGCCTTCTAATGATCTGTCATGTCCTCTGGAGGTCTACCATGCCCCTCCCTCTTAATAGTCTGTTATGCATTATGATTGTCTGTCATGCCTCCTGGTGGTCGTCTATGCCTTCGTGTTCTGCCATGCCTCCGGGTGGTCGTCTATGCCTTCGTGTTCCGCCATGCCTCCGGTGGTCTGCCATGCCTCCAGGTGGTCGTCTATGCCTTCGTGTTCCGTCATGCCTCCGGGTGGTCTGCCATGCCTCCGGGTGGTCTGCCATGCCTCCGGGTGGTCTGTCATGCCTCCGAGTGGTCTGTCATGCCTCCGGGTGGTCTGTCATGCCTCCGAGTGGTCTGTCATGCCTCCGGGTGGTCTGTCATGCCTCCGAGTGGTCTGTCATGCCTCCGGGTGGTCTGTCATGCCTCCGAGTGGTCTGTCATGCCTCCGGGTGGTCTGTCATGCCTCCGGGTGGTCTGCCATGCCTCCGGGTGGTCTGTCATGCCTCCCGGCGGCCTTGCAGACAGAGAGGCAGTAACTCGGGCGATTTGTCAGCATGACACCCGCCTGTCATTCCTGGAGTCCGTCAACGTGTGGGACTTGTTGCATATGAGCGCTTGATATCCTGCTGATGCAATGGCCTGGGAAACTGTCCTTATCTATGCCTATGCACATAAACAAACTCATTCATGCAGTCGTAACACACTGCATTCCACAAACTTCAAAGACCGACCTGGCATCATTTCATCATGATTTCCATCTCATTTGTGGTTGATCCCTTAATAATGAGCACAAACAGTCTTACATATTACCGTAATAGTACACAAGAATGCATATGGATATACATATATAAACACGATTATACACACAGACAAACAAACAAACAAATATACATATATATAAATACACACACACACACACACACACACACACACAGACATAATATATACATATATATACATATATATATATATATATATATATATTATATATATATATATATGTATATATATATGAATACATACATATTTGTTTATATACATATATGTACATAGGTATATAATATATATATATATATATATATATATATATATATATATATATATATATATATATATATATATATATATATATATATATATATATATATATATATATATATATATATATATATATATATATATATATATATATATTGATATATATATTTATATATATATATTCATATATATTTTTATGTATATATATATATACATTTAAATATTGATAGTAACAATAATTTCAACAGAATGAGTATTGATAAAAATGATGCTGGTGATGATTATACTGACAGCATCAGTGCCACGAGACCAGCGCTGGCTGGCGCAAGACCCGGCGCCGCGGCCACTCCGGTCAGCCCCGCCGGCGCAAAGGCTGGTTCCTCAGCCCGCGTGCCGCGCATGGCGATTGTCCTTCCACGTCGGGCGACGGAAATCGCATCTTCGGGCGATCTTCGCTTCCTCAGATCACACTGATGAATGACGAAAATTCTTCGTGTTGTTTGACAGTTTCCCTACAGTCCTTTCATTGCCTGTTGTTCTAATGATGGATTCTATTTCAAATCCCCAGACATGGCTGGTTCAATCTCATCTAAATCTACATGGGTTCTTAAAGTGGAAATATATCGCAGCAAGGACTCTGTCACCCTCCCCCCGCCCCCTCCTTAAGAGAAAAGAAACATCACAAGACGAGCCTCTCCCAACCCACGGTTCTACAGGCCTTCAAGATTCCCATATCACTTACAAAAGTCGAAAGTTCCGGAAACCCAATCTCCTTCTTTAGCCGGGCTCCTTACGCTTATCTGCTGAGTCAGAGCCGCTGCCTCTCCGAGCGGGCTGGACGACTTCGGAATCACTATCTGGCTGCGATTTCCACCTCTGTCATTCTTAATCTTCAGAGTATTATTCTCATTTGGCATCGTCGCTACTTCACTTGCCGCCATATTAAATCCATCACCTTTTAGTATGTCACTCTTATTACCATAATTAACATGAGCACCACAGAGTCAGAGGTCTCGTGTCGGAAGCAAAAACTTCCGCAAGATTTGTGGAAAGTTATACGGTAAATACTGTTTCACATTTATACAATTCGGTATTTTTATGATTGCCGAAACCGAGACATGAAGCACTTCACATCCGGAAGCATTCTTATCTTGGCTCTCAATTACTTTACACACCAATCCAATTTTTCAAACTTCACTCAACATCCGTAATGCACATCCTCTTTTCCTTCATTCTAATATTTTAACAATGAAAACGCTCTCCATAATGCTGATTTCTAGTTTCTGCTGTGTTGCAGGATACAAGAACTGGTTACACCTGTGGTTTCTCTGTCTAGTAATACAAATGCATTTATATTGATTTTCTCTTTGATTCAACCTGCAGCATATTGCATGCGATGCTCAAGAATCTGGACTCGCCTCACTTGATGAGCACTAACAGGAGAGTAGCCTTCTGAGTGCAAACAGGAAGCCTTGAAACTATAGTAACCGCTTGGCGCAATAAACTTGTCTTAGTCAAAATGTTTATTAGAAAGAGAGAGAGAGGGAGAGCTAGAGAGAGGAATATACATATTTTATTGTGTGTCTGTGAGAGATTGTGTGATGATTGGAGAGTGAGTTGAGAGTGAGAGTGTGTGTGACTAGAATATCACAATCTCATATCTATATCCACCATCTAACTCTATATCTTAAATGGAGTGGTGTGTGTTTGAGTGTTTGATTATATATAATTTTATATATATATTATTAGTACTATCATTATATATACATATATATACATATATATATATATAAATATATATATATATTATATGTATTATATATATATTATGTATATATATATATATATATTTATATATATATTATATATTATATATATATGTTATAATATATACATATATCATTATACTTATATAATATTATACATATATATATATTAATATATATATATATATTTAATAATATATTATATATATATTTTTATATTATATATTAAGTAGTGTTATATATATTATTATAATATTATTATATATATTATATACATATAGTATATGCATTTATATATATATATTATATA
>NW_028234411.1:44997517-45000017 GCF_977035675.1 Penaeus japonicus
AAATATAATACAGAAATACTCCCCCCTGAATATCTGCATGAACAGCAATAAAATAAATTGGCTATACATGGAAGCTTAAAAATACCTTTGTGTGGTCAAGACCAGTAACTTGGACTTTTGTAACATCGTATATATTACAGGTAAAGGGTGAGCCACCGACGCTCTCCCCATCCATGAGCACGTTGATGGTATGGGGCCCGACCTCCCCCGGCTGGAACTCCGCAGTCACCTTGTTGGGAAGTTCACCTGTGATCTGCACTGGTACCCGAGACCCTGACGGAGACGTTACCTGGAGACACGGAGGGAATAACAGCTGTCACACAAAGAAGCACAATCGGGACGCATTTTCAAAACTTATACTGCCTTTGATGAAAGAGAAGTAATTCCTGCAACCCGCATTACAAGGACAAAGACGGATCGAAGGCAAATCCTTGCCGAGGGACTTACTTGCACAATGCAGTCGGTGACTTCGGCGCTCCGAGGATCGATGGTGAAAACGGCGGTGCGGGCCAGGGACGACATTTTGAGTCCCGCGCCCGAAATGACCACCTGGCTGCTGTCGCTTACTCGACACTTAAACGGCGACCCTGAGGAGGATGCGACGTGTCCTTTAGTTATTGCTCTTGAACATGACTTCGCTGTTAATCTTGGGTTTGGCCTGGTATACTGATCTTTCCTGGCGCAAATTAATGAGGAGGATCTTGTGCGTTGGCATCATCAAACACGTGGAATAAACCTATATACAGTATCTATGTGAGTTTTCACATGTAGACTTACTCATACCCCCCCCCCCCTTCGGAAAACAAGGGAAATCACCTGGTAACATGTTTACAAAGCGAGAGACTTTCGGGCCAGATTATGCGCGGTCATTTCAAACGAGGATCAAATACGCTTGGGGAAAGTTACCAACCATTCCTGATAAAGCACTAGCACTCACACTAAAATCTATTCTATTACTCAAGAAACTGTTACCGGGTTTGTCAAGCAAAATTCTATTGCGGTTTTATTACAACTTTATAAAAAAAAAACAAAAAAACATTACCAAATGTTACCGAAACGTATATCTCGACAGATACCAGCAGACATTTGCTAGGTCACAGAAATCACAGGAAATTTTTACTTTTTGGTAAAACTTTCAACATCCAAATGTGTGGCAACACTTCTGTCATTTTTCCTCCAACCTTTGACTTTTCACAACATTTAACGCTCATCGTGTCCACTGATAATTCACAAAGCTTTTCATTTCCTTGTTGGCACACTTCTGTTTACTTCAAGCAATACACTACATCCCAGAGCTTATACCGCTAAGCGCACTATCTGATCCAACTACTCGATAGTCATCAAAATGGCCAAGGGAAAAGCCACAGGCATCCACAACACAAAGATAAGCAAATACATGAATGGCACCCGAACGCGTGCGGCCACGGTCTGCGGTTGAGATAACGCCACAATGAAAGCGTTATAGTGGGTGTGCGAACGAGTGCCTATTGTGATTGCTACTAGTGATTCTAAGGACCAAAGGACCTTGATTAATATGTAGTACAGACACACATAAGTACATTAATGTGCAGATTTAAATCACCGCACCCACACGCACACATGCACACACGCAGACGTCCACACTTGACCTGGCATGGGGCCACGAGTAAAGTAGAGTAAGTAGCCTCTGACCTGGGACCGGCTCGCCGTTGAACTTGACAGACAGCGTGTGGACGGCGGCCTCTTTGGGCTTGAAGTTGACCCTGAACCTGGCGTGGCCCTCAGACTGCACGTAGTTGGGCACATTGCGGCCATTCACGGACACAATGATCTCCAGGTTCCCCGCCCCAGCCTGTGAGGCGTCGACTGCAAAGGACGGGATTAATCAAACATATTTTCAAAACTCCATTCTAGCTGAAGATATTAAAAAAAGGTAGCAAGAAAAGCACGAAAACTCACTGGAGAAATAGACTGGCTTGGCAACGATCCCACTGGCCACTTCGGTGACCCTGACTCTATTGGCGTCGTAAGCTTTGACCAGGAACGGCGAGCCGGGGACGAGCATCCCGGCCACGCGCACCTCCACGCTGTGGTCGCCTGCAATAGTACGACGCTAGAGGGAAGTCCTTCTCGGGCAAGGAATCAAGTGCGGGTATCGGATTTAAATATATATTAAGAATGGAAGTATAAACATTCCATATTTACAAACACACACACACACACACTCTCTCTCTCTCTCTCTTTCATACTTGGAACAGTAAATAAATGAACTCAACATATGGGGGAACTAGGCAGGGAAATAAGGGAAACGCAAGTCGTAGATAAATTAAAGGAAAAAAGTCCAGAAGAGACCAGGGCGACCCCATACTGACCCACTTCTGCCGGCGTGTATTCTACCATCAGTTTGGCCTCATCGGTCGTGCTGATGCGGTGCTCCAAGACATGCCTGGCGGGCGAGAGCACCTTTACTTCCAGCTGGTCCACAGTCGCCTGCGAAGACATTTCAAGGAAAACATTTTGT
>NW_028234411.1:45015017-45020017 GCF_977035675.1 Penaeus japonicus
TTTAGCCTGTCTTGTTTGTTTGTAAACAATCTACTACATATACAAGGGAGAGAAAGGGAGGGAAAACAAGAGAGAGAGAGAGAGAGAGAGAGAGAGAGAGAGAGAGAGAGAGAGAGAGAGAGAGAGAGAGAGAGAGAGAGAGAGAGAGAGAGAGAGAGAGAGAGAGAGGAAGAAAAGAGAGAGAAATAAAGGAAGAAAGAAAGTGAAAGAAAGGAAGAAGGAAAGAGAAAGAGTAGTGAGGAA
This sequence comes from Penaeus japonicus, assembly GCF_977035675.1. NCBI lineage: Eukaryota > Metazoa > Arthropoda > Malacostraca > Decapoda > Penaeidae > Penaeus > Penaeus japonicus. The sequence goes on from NW_028234411.1 coordinate 45,015,261, forward strand.
AGAATGAGTGAGAAAGAGAAAGAGTAGAGAGAAAGACTGAAAGAATGAAAGGGTGAGAAAGGAGTGATGAGGTGAGTGAGTGAGAGAGAGAGAGATGAGAGAGAGTGAAAGAGGAGAGAGAGAGAGAGAGAAGAGAGAGTGAGAGAATGAGAAGTGAGAGTGAGTGAGTGAGTGAGTGAATGAGTGAGCATGAGTGAGTGAATGAGTGAGCGTGAGTGAGTGAGTGAATGAGAGTGAATGTATGAGAGTGAGTGAGTGAGTGAATGAATGGGGGAGAGTGAGTGTGTGAATGAATGGGTGAGTTGTTGAGTGAGTGAATGGGTGAGATTGAGTGTGTGAATGAATGGGTGAGTGGGTGGGTGAGTGAGTGAGTGAGTGAATGTGTATGAGTGAGTGAATGAATGGGTGAGAGTGAGTGAATGAATGGGTGAGAGTGAGTGAATGAGTGAGTGAATATATGAGACTGAGTAAGTGAATGTGAGAGTGAGTGAGTGAGTGAATGAATGGGTGAGAGTGAGAGAGTGAGTGAGTGAATGAGTGAGCGTAAGTGAGTGAGTGAGTGAGTGAATGAGTGAGCGTAAGTGAGTGAGTGAGTGAGTGAATGAGTGAGCGTAAGTGAGTGAGTGAGTGAATGAAAGGGTGAGAGTGAGTGAGTGAGTGAATGAAAGGGTGAGAGTGCGTGAGTGAGTGAGTGATTGGGTGAGAGTGAGTGAGTGTGTGAAAGAATGGGTGAGTGAGTGAGTGAATGTGTGAGAATGAGTGAGTGAATGAATGGGTGAGAGTGAGTGAGTGAGTGAGTGAATGAGTGAATATGTGAGAGTGAGTGAGTGAATGTGTGAGAGTGAGTGAGTGAGTGAATGAATGGGTGAGAGTGAGAGAGTGAATGAGTGAGCGTGAGTGAATGTGTATGAGTGAGTGAATGAATGGGTGAGAGTGAGTGAATGAGTGAGTGAATATGTGAGAGTGAGTAAGTGAATGTGTGAGAGTGAGTGAGTGAATGAATGGGTGAGAGTGAGAGAGTGAGTGAGTGAATGAGTGAGCGTAAGTGAGTGAGTGAGTGAATGAGTGAGCGTAAGTGAGTGAGTGAGTGAGTGAATGAAAGGGTGAGAGTGAGTGAGTGAATGAAAGGGTGAGAGTGAGTGAGTGAATGAAATGGTGAGAGTGAGTGAGTGAATGAGAGTGAATGTGTGAGAGTGAGTGAGCGAATGAATGGGGGAGAGTGAGTGTGTGAATGAATGGGTGAGTTGTTGAGTGAGTGAGTGAGTGAGTGAATGTGTATGAGTGAGTGAGTGAGTGAGTGAGTGGGTGAATGGGTGAGAGTGGGTGAATGGGTGAGAGTGAGTGAATGAGTGAGATATAGTGGAGTGAATGGTTCTATAAGAGTGATATGGAGAGGAGTCGTGTGCAAATGAATGAGTGGAAGAGTGAGGAATGGGTGAGAAGTGGAGATGGGTGGGTGATGAGTGGAGTGAATGGGTATGAGAGAGTGAAAGAATGTGAGAGTGGTTGAATGAGTGAGTGAATATGTGAGAGTGAGTAAGTGAATGAGTGAGTGAGTGAGTGAATGAGTGAGAGAGTGAGTGAATGGGTGAGAGTGAGTGAGTGAGTGAAGGAGTGAGTGAGAGAGTAAATGAATGGGTGAGAGTGAGTGAGTGAGTGGGTGAGAGTGGGTGAATGGGTGAGAGTGGGTGAATGGGTGAGAGTGAGTGAGTGAATAAATGAGTGAATATGTGAGAGTGAGTGAGTGAGTGAATGGGTGAGAGTGTTGAATGGTGATGGTCTCGAGTGAGTGAATTGAATAATTGGGTGAGAGTGAGTAAGTGAATGTGTGAGAGTGAGTGAGTGAGTGAATGAATGGGTGAGAGTGAGAGAGTGAGTGAGTGAATGAGTGAGCGTGCGTGAGTGAGTGAGTGAGTGAATGAAAGGGTGAGAGTGAGTGAGTGAATGAAAGGGTGAGAGTGAGTGAGTGAATGAGAGTGAATGTGTGAGAGTGAGTGAGCGAATGAATGGGGGAGAGTGAGTGTGTGAATGAATGGGTGAGTTGTTGAGTGAGTGTGTGAGTGAGTGAGTGAGTGAATGTGAGAGTGAGTGAGTGAGTGAGTGAATGTGTATGAGTGAGTGAGTGAGTGAATGAACGGGTGAGAGTGAGTGGATGAATGGGTGAGAGTGAGTGAATGAGTGAGTGTGAGTGAATGAGTGAGAGAGTGAGTGAGAGTGAGTGAGTGAGTGAATGAGTGAGAGTGAGTGAATGGGTGAGAGTGAGTGAATGGGTGAGAGTGAGTGAGTGGGTGAGAGTGGGTGAATGGGTGAGAGTGAGTGAATGAGTGAGTGAATATGTGAGAATGAGTGAGTGAATGAGTGAGAGAGTGAGTGAATGGGTGAGAGTGAGTGAGTGAGTGAGTGAGTGAGTGAAGGAGTGAGTGAGTGAGTGAAGGAGTGAAGGAGTGAGTGAGAGTGCGTGTTGTGACGTGGGGAGTATTGAATGAGAGTGTGTTTGAAGTGGTGTGAGTGAGTGGGTGAATGGGTGAGAGTGAGTGAGTGAATGAATGAGTGAATATGTGAGAGTGAGTGAGTGAGTGAATGGGTGAGAGTGAGTGAGTGAGTGAGTGAAGGAGTGAGAGAGTGAATGAATGGGTGAGAGTGAGTGAGTGGGTGAGAGTGGGTGAATGGGTGAGAGTGAGTGAGTGAATGGGTAAGAGTGAGTGAGTGAATGGGTAAGAGTGAGTGAGTGAGTGAGTGAATGAGTGAAGGAGTGAGTGAGTGAGAGAGTGAATGAATGGGTGAGAGTGAGTGAGTGAGTGAGTGGGTGAGAGTGGGTGAGAGTGGGTGAATGGGTGAGAGTGAGTGAGTGAATGAATGAGTGAATATGTGAGAGTGAGTGAGTGAGTGAGTGAATGAGAGAGTGAGTGAATGTATATGAGTGAGTGAGTGAATGTGTATGAGTGAGTGAGTGAGAGAGTGAATGAGAGAGTGAGTGTATGAGTGAGTGAGTGAGAGAGTGAATGAATGGGTGAGAGTGAGTGAGTGAGTGGGTGAGAGTGGGTGAATGGGTGACAGTGAGTGAGTGAAGGAGTGAGTGAATGGGTGAGAGTGAGTGAGTGAGTGAGTAAGTGAAGGAGTGAGTGAGTGAAGGAGTGAGTGAATATGTGAGAGTGAGTGAATATGTGAGAGTGAGTGAGTTAAGGAGTGAGTGAGTGAGTGAAGGAGTGAGTGAGTGAAGGAGTGTGGGTGAGTGAAGGAGTGAGTGAGAGAGTTTGATTGGCACTGACACCCGTCGGCAACGAACCTTAATGTCTATGGTGTGCAGCTTGGCCGTGTCGGGCGTGAAGGAGACGAGGCACCGGCCTCCGCCCAGCACTTGCACATGGTTGGGCACTTCGCCATCATTGATGCTGATTTTCGCAGCTGAGCTGGGGGGGCTGGGGGGGGGGGGCGGGGGTGGGCGGGGCCAGCTGGGCTGCTGGCTGGGGGCTGGGGGGGGGGGGGGTGGGGGCTGGGGGGGCTGGGGGGGGGCGGGGGGGGGGGCGGGGGGCGGTCTGGGGTGGGGGAGTGGCGGCCGGCTGGGGGGGTAGGGGCTGGCGGGCGGGGGGCTGGTGGGGGGGGGGCTGGTTGGGGGGGGTGCTTGTGGGCTGGGGGGGGGGCCTGTGGGGGCGAGCTGGGGAGGGGGGGCGGGGGGGGGGGGGGGGGGGGGGGGCTGGGGCTAGTGGGGCGTGAGGGGGCCCCCCCCCCTGGGGGGGGCGGGGGGCTGGTGGGGGGAGCCAGCTGGGGGGGGGGGATTCTGGGGGGGGGGGGGCTGGGTGGGGCTGCTTGGGGGGCGGGGACGGGGGCTGGCGGAGGGAGCTGGGTGGGGGGCTGGGGGGGGGGGGGGGGGGGTGCTGGGCTGGGGGGGGGGGCGGGGGCTGGGGGGGGGGGGGGGGGGGGGGGGGGCTGCTGCTGGTGGCTGGGCATGGGGGCTGCGCTGGTGCCCCTCGCCCGCCTGAGACGCATCCACTGACGAAGACAAAGAACGGCCATGGCAGTTTTTAAAGTTTCCTTGGCCGGATGTGCTACGGCTCAAACTACTAAAAGACAAACAAATCCTGAGTGCTATTTAAAAACGAGTGGTAAATACAAGTATTTTCCAATTCCTGGAGTCTTACCTCTAAACTGACACGGCTGCCCGACCACACCGTTGGGAACGTCGGATACCCTGATGAGCCCGGCATCGTAAGCTTTGGCAATGAAGGGCGAGCCTTGGACTTTCTGCCCCGCCACTGCAACATCCACCACGTACGACCCCACCTCTGTCGTCACGAAGGCCACGCGGTACACGCCCTCGCCGCTTTCCGTTAGCTGGTACGACACTGGGCGCTTGGCGGGACCTTGACGGGGGAGGGTGTAATGGATGTTACGAAAGACAAATAAATAACCTGTGTTTAGTCGGCCCAAAACCGCATTTATGTTACATCCATGTTTAAAAAGAATATGCTCGAAGTAAAGGAGATCATAATGCACTCACTGACGATGTGGACTTGAATATCTTCTTTGGAGACATTGGCGGCCGAGATGTCAAAGGCAGAGAGCTGTCCGGCGGGGAAATGCTTGATCGTGTCCCCCAGCACCGCTACCCGCGCCCCACTGCCTTCCATTACCTCAACACTCCAAGGCGAACCTAAAAAGAAAATATGTTTAGAACATTCCATCTTATACGTTCAAGGAACCAACTAAACATCGGCTTTATGATGCACAAGGCCTGCCACTTACTGCTCTTTTGGAGG
>NW_028234411.1:45050017-45052517 GCF_977035675.1 Penaeus japonicus
GCCTCAATAATTAATCTAAAACATTTTCAGTATCCCTTCCAATCCTTTTTACTTATAGATCAAGTAAAAATAGGAACTCCTAGTAGGAATGCCTATCTCTGCTCTTGCTAGTCATCTCAGGCTACTTTTTCCTCTTTGGAGACTACACATTAGTTTGGCAACTCTGATGTAAACAATTATATGAAGTAGTCTGTAATAAGTGAGAGAAAAATGTTTTGTACACCTAGACATGTATAAGGCAAATTGAAAGGTTGGTGTAATTCAGCAATAAATATATAGTTCTCTAACATAAAGCCTCCTAACAATTTATTTGATAAAAAATTATATAACACATGCACATGCAGAGATGCAGGCAATCACACACACTTCATAGTTTAGTGGATACAAGTTTCAAAAATAAAACCTCTGAATACTGCAGTCTCTGTGCTTACTAAGAAGCTTATAAATGCAATGCAAGGTAATGAGTGTACTTTTGCATTATCTTACTATTTTGCAATTGTTTATTTTGCAATAGTTTACTTACAGTTATAAATACTGAACAGTGCATATAATTCTAGGAATTATTATCATCATTATTAATAATGTATTTTAATCAGATTACATAAATTACATTCACAGTAACAGTACTGTACAGTACTTTACAAGAGAATGAATAAATCATACAGTATATTTAATCTGATCCTGGATCTGGATAAAACTGAATAAATAATACAACATTAAAACCTTATAGACATATTTATATGCATGTCACTTAGAAAGAAACAAATGACACCAAGCATAGAACACAACAGCTATAGACATTAGGCTCTCCTTATCTCCTTATCACAACTTTGATAAAACTCATTAAAAAGGATGTACATCGGGGCAAATACAATGCTCAGGAGAAGAGCCCTGACTTTCATCAGTGTGGCTGCACCTTTGAGCATTTTGCCCCCATTCCAAATTAGATCTTATGTAGTCGGCCTGCCTCTCGACTCCGTGACAATCAGCGTTTAACCCATCTCCACAAAGTATATTCTGACAAAATAGAACTCCATCCCTCCAAGGTAACTGTATAATTATTTAAGAAACTATTTCAAGCTCTATCTCGCCAAAATATTTGTGGTAATTTGACGGTCCTTTTAGCAGTGTTTATCGTGGAGGCCATGGTAATCGCTTGATATTGGGTGGACTTACTATAGAGGCAGGGAGAGGGAGAGGGAGAGAGAGGGAGGGAGGGAGAGAGGGGGAGGGAAGGAGAGAGAGGGAGAGAGAGGGAGAGAAAGGGAGAGAGGGAAGGAAGGAAGGAGGGAGGGAGGGAAGGAGAGAGGGAGGGAAGGAGAGAGAGAGGGAGAGGGAGAGGGAGAGGGAGAGGAAGAGGAAGAGGAAGAGGAAGAGGAAGAGGAAGAGGAAGAGGAAGAGAAAGAGAAAGAGAAAGAGAAAGAGAAAGAGAAAGAGAAAGAGAAAGAGAAAGAGAAAGAGAAGGAGAAGGAGAAAGAGGAAGAGGAAGAGGAAGAGGAAGAGGAAGAGGAAGAGAAAGAGAAAGAGAAAGAGAAAGAGAAAGAGAAAGAGAAAGAGAAAGAGAGGAGAGAGGAGAGAGGAGAGAGGAGAGAGGAGAGAGGAAAGAGAAAGAGAAAGAGAAAGAGAGAAGAGAGAAGAGAGAAGAGAGAAGAGAGAAGAGAGAAGAGAGAAGAGAGAAGAGAGAAGAGAGAAGAGAGGAGAGAGAGAGAGAGAGAGAGAGAGAGAGAGAGAGAGAGAGAGAGAGAGAGAGAGGGGGGGGGGGGGAAGGAAAGGGAGTGAGACAGGCAGATAGACAGAAATATCGCTGAAAGACAAATATGACTAAAATTAAATATACGTCACCTTCAAACTAGAGCTCAAAATTGAAGTTTGGATAACCTAAGCCTGAATCTCGCTATTTTATATATATAAAATAAATATATAAAAATCAATGGGAATGAGTTTATAAACGTTGAAAAGCCTCCAGCAACATTTCTGAATGTTTATCGTACGGTACCATTTATATGTGAAACATACTGTAGGTTAGGAAAATTATGTCCTGAAGCCCTTAATCCTCACCTGTACTAGATACTTTTATTCCATTTCTCTTGCCATGCCCCCTGCTTGAGTTGCAGTTACTGTCATGAATCCATTCTGCGTACGCGAGTACGAGCGAACCGAGTCGTGAATCGAACCATTTACGGGCGTGGAGAGAGGGCCCAGGTAAAAAATGCACGACCCAGCAATGGACCTTGTTTTTTCTGTTCTTTCCTAACGCACATCATTTTCAGACAAAAACTAGGGTTGAAATTTAGTTTTAAAAATAAATTTCGATAGAATATAATATAAGTAGTTAAAGAGTATAGCTACATTCATTCCATTTTATACTTTTTCCACCCCCCTTGTTATCTAAGGGGAGACTTTATTAGTTATGAGTGGTAAACCCAATGAATATGAGGAAAAGCAAAACTGGCGGATGATTTATCTGTAAAAGAAAGTCTCCAGCCTCTCAACTCTAAAA
>NW_028234411.1:45062517-45067517 GCF_977035675.1 Penaeus japonicus
GTAAAAAATCACTGATCTAAATTTGTGGCTTAAATGTGCATTGATAATATTCTCCTTTCCCTACCTTCAATTTATCATCTGTTATTGTTATTACTCCTGGCATTAAAACCATTATCACTATTACTGTTAGTTCATTATCATCATTATCATTTTGTTTGCTATCACCATTATTATTATCATTATCATCATTATTATCATCATTCTCACCATCTTCATTACGCGAAATATCATTATCATTATTTTTTACAATTATCTTTCTGCTTTTCCTTCATTACCGTCATCAACAATCTCCTTTTTTATTCTTATTTCCCCTTATTTTTTTTTCTGTTTTTCTCCTCTCTTCGTATATCCATCTCTTCTTCCTCGGCCTCTCGTAACCTCCTCCATGCTAGGGCTGTTCTAGCTCCTTCCCTCTCCGTCTAACCCAAGGCTCTTCCTCGTACTTCCTTCCCACTCACCTTTAACCTCGTGCCCATTGAAATAGGCGTATATCTTGTGCTTAGCGGCCTCGAGGGGCGTGAAGGTGACCTCGTAAAGTCCTCGATCGATTTCGAGTGACTTCGAGGGCAAGGACCTGCCACCTTGGGTCACGTCCACTGTGGCGTCCCCCCAGCCGCACCTGGTGGCATCGACCACGAAGGTGAAGGCTCTCCCTGGCACGGAGGAAGGCCCCTTGTCGAGCTCTCGTATCTGTGGAAGTAAGTCACAATTCAACAGAGGAAATATTTTATTCCTAAATAATTTGATTAATTTGGTTTATAACTGAAATTATAAACATCCCTATAGTCGAAAACATAAAAAAAAACAAGAAAATGTAGGGATTCTAGCAACACATGGCCACAAGTTACGTATAAAGCAGAACGCATAGAACAAATTTGTACATCAAATAAAAACATTGCTGTTTAGAAATAATCTCCATTCCCATGTTCACAAATCAGCCAATGAGGGTAAAGGAAAAAAATCCTTAAATATCATCAGACAGCAAGAAACTGCAATCACAACTGATTATATAGTGGATGTCATGAACAACTAGGTCCCGTAAATGTGTTAACTATCAGAAAATATAAAAGATCTTCATGGTTTAATGACGGAAATACAAGTTACTACCTCTAACTAAAACAACAATGGAATTTTCGTTTGTTTCGTTATGAAGACGGATAAGATTCAATATCAATGTCCGTCTGCAATGATGGGTTTGGGACGAGATATGGCAATTCAGTCAAAATGGCGATTGGTATTTGAAATTTCCCTTGGCATTTCTACGGACATTTTCCATTCTTAGTATACTTATCAGGGTAAATAATGCAAAAGAGTGAAATATTTTCTATAGGATTTGTTAGTTTGGAGAAGGAGCAGGCTGAAATGTCATCGTGTTCAGCTTCAGCATTGGAGATTCAAGGGTTCTGTACACAAATTATCTTTTTGAAAATAATTTTTTTACACACTGGCAAATACTTGTTAACCAATCGTACAATATATGTCGAATCCAGTTGATGGAAAGTATATATAAAGACTCGACCGTAATAATACTGGGGTATGTCGTAAAGTCATAATATGCAGAATGAAATCCTATTGGTTGGCTCCTCTGTTTATGTGATGCGATCACTAACCACTACGTTTCAACATCTACTGAGCTAGAAAGACAATTCCACCTACATACTGACCTTAAGAGAATGTGGATCATACACATGGCAGGTGAAGGGAGATCCCTGGATGTGCTCCTCATCATAGGTCACAGCGATGGACCATTCGCCCGCCTCGTCCGGCTGGAAGGTGGCCGCATACACGCCGTCTTCCACCTTCACGGGGCAAACGAGTCCGCGGCCGGTAGGCGAGTAGGCCGTCACGTCAATATCACCTCCGCCCACACCATTGCTGTTGATCTGAAGCAAACAGAAAAAAAATTACGCTGCACTGGAGAGAAGGCTGCACGGGAAAAAATGAATAAAACAAAAAGATAAATGAATAAAAGGAGTAGGAAATGGTCAAGGGAAGTATATGGACAGTAGAGTACAGAATGTGGGGAGGGTGACCAATGTTTTAGGGGGGAAATATGAACACTCTCCTTAGGAAAACTCTCTGAAAAGGAGGTACTTGCATATGACTTCTTGTTTTGAAAGAGCCTCATTGTTATATTCCTGACATCTTGACTAAATGAAAATTTCTAGAAATATGCTCCAAATATTTAGACTAGATGGAAATTACTAGAAATATTAATGGAATACCTTTAAAGATCAGAAAAGAAATGCCTTTCAGTCACTCTTATGAAACAGTTATTAATGATCTTAACCTCATTCCAGAATTTTACAAATGAAGTAACCGGTTGTTTGACGAAAAATGATTATATGCGTGCAAGACAATGTATACAGGCAAGGCGGGAAAAAGAGAAGGAAGTTCCACTGACCACGACTTCCACGATGGAGCCAAGCGCGCAGGGATCGATGCCTGAGAACATGATCTTGGAGACGTCGGGGAGCGCTCTCACTTTCACTGGGCAGCCCTCGATCACTTCATCCTCATTGTAGACCGTCAGCTAGAGAGAAAAAAAATCAGCAGTCGTCAGGACTGTTCCTCTGACCGTTATTGTAAATCACATTCCTTCACGCATTTAAACTGGTACGCTGGCATATTCAGTCTAAATAAGTGATTTTCACAGATGCATTATATGAATAAACTGAATTTCAATCTTTACACAAACATTGTAAGTTTACAAGCTTGTCAACAGGTAGATAACTATTCGATGTCTTACTTCGTAGATGCCCACTTCGTCGGGCACGAAAACTCCCTTGCCTCCTCTCGGGCTGAGGTCGAGGTCGACTCTGACAGGTCCGGAAGGTCCCTGCACCTGAACCTTAATCTCGCTCAAAACCACTTCTTTTGTCAGGAAATCGATTTTGAACGGCACCTGAAAAAGAAGTTGTAGTGGAAGTGGTAGTGGCACTGGCGGAGGCGGGCATGCGCTCACACGCACGCACGCACGCACGCACGCACGGTCGTATGGATGATCGTTTATAAAAACAGGTAGAATTGGGCTACTAACTAGTTTTTACCCTTCTCTAGTTTACACACACAACAAATGCCATTTACAAAATGTCTGTAATGATGTATTCCGGACATCAAGCTCGAAGGTGACATGCGTGTCTCTTTAGCCATAATTCCAGCAAGGGCTGCCAATATAATATCGAGGCACTAGCACGAGGTCTGAGAACGTTGAACAAACATTAGAAATATGAATAAGAAATTATAGTTTTGTCCGGAGATGCCGATGTCTGTTTCCATTTCATCGCAATTGGTGTCTCAACTGATTTCTGGTAGCAACCAATCTGACATGAGGTTTAAATACTGTATGTTCCAAGAGCTACATAATATGATCTTATTACGTGGCATGGCATACATAGCTACACCCTATTAATGATCCGTGCCTGACTTGTGGGGTCTGCAGAGGGGAAAAAATGAAGAACCATCTTGTGCAGAGGACTAGTTTTAAGCGTTTGTCCACCACAAACTGTATGTAACGCGGAACACGATTTACGAAATAAAATCGAGTTGGATTTGTGTTCTTTTATTCCTTCAGCTGACGGGAGTTGGCAACTCCCACTAGCCAATGTAATGCAGACTTCAAAAACTGGTGCTCAGCCTAACAACCTATATCTCTTTAACCAAAAGAAACTATACGTCCCCCGCAATAAGGAACCGCCTTGTCGTGGCGCGGGGGCTTAAACTCCTTCCTCGGAAGAGCCCGTTCTAGAATTGGCCAGTCTCTCCCTCCCGTTGAGGTGGCCTTCTAGCGGTTGATTCTCCGAGGAAGGACGACTAAGCGTTCCTAGGTGCTGATCTAGTAGGTGGGATCACACCCACCCCTGGTCCTCCCCCACACACCTGTCCAAGTGTTTGTCGTGCGTGGCGCCCCTGTGCGCTGGGAGACGGGAGTCCTGGAGGTTGAGCGATGCCGTGTATGAGTACGCCCTGCGGCTAACAACACGCCTCTTTGGTCCTCTATTCCAGCAAGACGGGTGGCCTGATCTCGACTCGGTTAGGTCAATCGGCTGGTCTCTCTTTTGAGCTAGGCTAGGGTCAAGCAGCTCCTGTCTTACAGGCAATCTCATGGTCTTGAGAGTGCCATTAACGTGAGGCCGGGGTTGCGTATATCCTTCCACCACCCCTGTGGCTTCTGAGCATGGTCTCAGTGCACAGCTTCCCCTTGTTGGACTCCGTGGTGGGTGGGGGCGTGGGAGGATGAATTGAACGCTTTTATCTATGGCATCTATCTCTAAAAAAAACCCTGACTGACCCCCACGTTGACGAACCTGGAACGAAGATGACCAAGGCTGTCACCTTGGAACCTTTTGTCCTTGGTGACAAAAGTCGAAAGTTGGGAAAGGCTCTGGCGTCGGTTCAGAGAAAGCCAACCCAAAAGCTGTACCCTCCAAACCAGCCCTTGGCACTGACAAGTCTCTGGCGTCGGTTCAGAAGACGAGTCAAACCAAAAATGGAAGTCAGACAGGACCTTCCAACCCTGCTGGCCCCACTGCCAAAATTCCGGCGTCGGTTCGGAAGGCAGGTATTAAGCGTCCTCGGCCGGCTACGGACTCGGAGGGCGAGTCTGTAGCCCCGAGTCGGTTCCCCCAATTTAGGGTTCCCCTAACCCTGACTATCAGTCACGATTTCAATATCTTATTTCAGTGTTATGCACAATCATGATGATAACAATTGTGAGCAAGTTGAGATCATATCACCTGAATCTTCCTTTTAAAAAAAACTTCGGATTTCGAATATAGGCTCCCGTAAATAACCCATTATCCGGCTAGTCCCTGACTACTACGGGCAAAACATGACAGCGGAGTTTGTCTTATGTCAGCCATCATGGCCAATTACATCTTGCGGAAGTGTACAGTGAACACTGTACACCATCTCGCCGATATGTTTCTCACTGCTAATAGTATTCCACCTTTTAAAGTGTGATAGCGTGCGTAATTACATGAACAGAAGTTTTAATGCAT
>NW_028234411.1:45095465-45097965 GCF_977035675.1 Penaeus japonicus
ATATAATATGTATATATTTAAATATATATATATATATATATAGATATATATCATATATCTTGGTTTTTTAATAAATGTATTATAAATATATAAAAATATAAAATACATATTAACCCAAAAAAATTAACATATATACATATATATATATATTTACATATATACCTAATATAAATTAAATATATATTATATATATAATATTTATGTATATAATATATATATTATATATATACATATATATGTATATAGATAGATATATATATATAATGTATTTTGTAATTAATTTATTTATACATATATATATGGATACTTATATTTATTTTATATATGGGGGTTGGTGTGTGTGGTGTGTGTGTGTGTGTGTGTTTGTGTGTTTACGATACACACATCAACATATAGATAAAAAAGTACAATCAACATCTATATTTATAGAATGAATATGTATTTGGTGTATATATATATGAATATATAACCTATATCTTCCCTATTTTTAGCATTTTTTTTATAATATATAAACACACAACCACACACTAGTCCCAACACATACACACCACAAACACACAGACACACAACACAAGCACACACACACAACACCACACAGCACACTACACATGTAATATTATATATATATATATTTATATATATATATATATATATATATATAATATAGATATACGCGCACACACTATCTATCTATCTATCCTATCTGTCTATATATAAATATATTATATAGTATATATATACACATCTATACATATATATATAGAAATATATAGAATATATAGATATATATATATATTGTTTATATATATATATATATACATATATAATACATATATATATTATATAAATATATATTATATATATATATATACTAAATATATAATAATATAAATTAGAAATAAGTAATGTATATGTATATACTCTATTGTTCATAGATGCAAAAACGGATAATCAGCCTATAAACTTCTTATTCTTCCACTCTAACAATAGTCCCCTCCAATGTCCCGTATCTGGTTGAGGTTTCTTGGTGAATCTATTTTTTTCATATATTGTATTTTAGCTTATTTTTAAAATAACATTTTTGCCTTTTACTGATATGAAAAGTTTGTCTTTACAGCTTGCATTTTTGTTCAGTTTATTGTGTATTGTTATACCTAACAAAATTTTCTTTAAAAAAAAGAAAAAAAGAAAGAAAGAAAGAAAAAAAAAAACATAGTCTATTAAAAGATCATAATGGTTGCACATTAATATATCCTTCCGATGGTGTAATTTTATTCACATGTTTATTGAGGCCTTCATGTCATTCATTGCAGTATATGTATATGCAGATATATCACGTATCTACCAACATAAATACAATAGACCTATTTACTGATAATTATACTCGTACATTTGTTCAGTAATTTGCATACTTAATGAAAACACTGAGATAGTGGTTCCCATTATTTCTGTGATGGCACCCTAAACTCACTGGTTCTGTCAACAGCACCCATTTCTCCAACCCCGCAAAAAATAGCTTTAGAATTGGGTGTATTCTGAAGGTGTTTCATGAGGGTCACGGAAGAGTCTTATGAGTCGCTAACCGCAACGATCCTTGGCACAAGACTCATACACTGTATGTAGTATGAATAAACTTTTCAAAATCAAAATCTAATCATACACCACTAAGGAGGGACAAACAACAGTATATCAGGTGTCTTGCTATGGAGACTACCCTGTCTACTGAACACTGAGAAAACTGAATGTCGAGCCATCCCCACAGGTGGACTGCAGTTCCCTCAGCATAGGACCAGATCGTGTTAGAACTTGATCGGGTGCGAGCAGCTGGCCCATGTGTTTTGAATGGTTGTGTCAGGTTGAACCAGTGACGGTTGGCAACTGGCAGTCGGGTACCACCCCTTTGTCTTTCTGAGGGATGGGACCATCCCTCTGGAGGCAGAAAGGGGATTGCTGGGATTGCAGCAAAGGCGTGCTTCTCGTGACTGTAGATCACCGCCGTGAGTGTGATCGTGGGCGCTTGCAGCCTATCGTTAATCACTCTGGGAGAGTCTGAGACTCCGACAAAGATTCTGGACTACAATTTTACACACGGATATTGAAGGTATTGTAAAGCGCGCGCGCGCGCACACACACACACACATACACACACACACACACACACACACACATATATATATATATATATATATATATGTATATATATATGTATATGTATATATATATGTATATATAAATATATGTATATATATATATATATATATATATATATGTATATCATATATATATATATATATATATATATATATATATATGTATAATATATATATATATATTTATATATATAATATGTAGAGCGAGAGATGTGGATAGAAATCAAATATCATATATTATATATATATAATATATTAAATAAATATATATATATATATATAATATATATATATATTTAAAGAGATAGAGAGAGAGAATATCATTTATGCATATATATATATATATATAT
>NW_028234411.1:45110465-45112965 GCF_977035675.1 Penaeus japonicus
CGCCGGTTGACGTGCTGACACGTGGTCGAAAAAAGCCCCGGACCCGGGTGACGTCCTGGCACGTGCTACATTTTCGGCCCGCGCGCCGGGAGGCCAGTAGCGACGTGCTGAAACGTCCGCATTAGAATGATAGATTATTCTTAGTACAATTCGATTTTCATACTTGATTTGTCTTAGCTACTTTAGTTTATCCTTCTAAATAGTAGAAAATGGGATATAACGTAATATGAATGACGTCTCAGGTACATACGTAATCTTGATTACGGCATGGTGATTTCTGTTTCTGATTTGTTGAATATGATGATCTGAGTCGAAAGACTATCGTAAAATCAATTGTAATTGGCCGAGGAATAAAAAAAAAAAAAAAAAAAAAAATTATATAACATCTTTTTGTTGCCCCACTAAAAGAAAATGACACTTGAAAAAAACATTGCTGTTACTTGCATTCACTTGTATGCACATGTATGGTTGTTCATATTCTCTTTCTTTTCGTTTAGGAAGAAAAAAAAAATTGAAAAAAAAAACTATGTTTGTTACCTCACTAGAAGAATGCTTCCACTTCCCATTGGTATTACAACATAGGAGTAAAGAATATGGAAAAAGTTCAATAGAATAACACTAAAAAAACAGTGCTATAACATCTTTTTCGACTGATATACATCCTCTGAACATAGCACTACTTTCTACACATGATTACACTTTAGACGCAATCACGCAAACCATAAGAATAGGGTGGGTGAAAAACGCTCTGCGAGCGTCAGAGCGACCGCGCGCAGCGGGAAAACACCCCGGCACGAACGGTTGCGCGCTTGAAATCTTCCCGGCGTTATCGGGAGTAGGCGAAATTCCGCCCCGGCGTGAATGGGTTAAATGCGATATTGTAGGACTTTCTGAAGTTAGGAGACAAGGCGAAGAGCAGAAATTACTAAATGATAGGCACTTATCATATTGGCGAGGTAAACCCTTGGATAGCAAACAAGAATCAGGAGTAGGTTTCTTAGTTCACAAGCGACTTGAAAAGAATGTTAGGGAATTCTACAGTGTGAGCGAAAGAGTAGTTTCTGTAATACTTAAACTAAACAACAGATATAGCCTAAATATTATCCAAGTGTACACTCCTACCAGCAGTCGTAGTGAGGAGGAGATAGAAAGCTTCTATGAAGATGTGCAAGCAGCTACCGATAGAGCAAAAACCCATTTTACCATGACTATGGGGGATTTTAATGCCAAGATAGGAATAAGGGAAGATGGAGAAATATCGGTTGGGAAACATGGAATAGGCACCAGAAATGAGAGAGGGCAAAGGCTGATAGAATTTGCCGAAGCTCGATCCCTTAAAATTATGAATACATTCTTCGAAAAAAGAGACCTGGGAGGAAATGGACATGGAAATCACCATCCGGCATTGAAAACGAAATTGACTTCATAATCACCAATAGGCGTGACATTGTACAAGACGTAACCGTTATCAATAAAGTAAATGTCGGTAGCGACCATAGACTGGTCAGAAGTAGAGTAAAGTTACAGCTAAGAAGGAAACGAAACAAGCTCAAACAGATGCCTCTCGTTAATCTAATCAACATTAAGAATAGGGCGACGGAATTCAGTATCAACATCCGAAACAAATACTCAGCTCTCGAAGATCTTGACATAGACCAAATAAACGACCAATTCAGTGAGATATTAAAGGAAGCTGCACTTGAAATAGGGGGTAAAGACGAAAAAGAAAAGTTCAGTAAGCTTTCGGTAGAGACAAAAGAGCTTATGAAACAGCTTAGGGACATGAAAATAACATCAATCAGAGACAAGATAGCAACAACAGAGCTGACTATGACGATAAACAAGAAGAAGAAAGAGGATGTACGCAAATTTAACATACGAAAAATAAACGAAGCTCTGCTTGCCGACACCAGCCTTAAGGCAACAAAGAGGAGGCTCGGAATAAGGAAAAAACAAATGTATGCAGTAAAGAAACCCAACGGAGAGGCGACATACAATAAAAATGAAATTATCAAAGTAATAGAAGACATCTATCGCAACCTATACCACTCAAACGACCAACCACATACGGAGACAAACACAACAATTAGAGATGTTCCAAACATCACGGTAGAGGAAGTAAAAAGAGCACTAAAAAGCACGAAAAGAGGAAAAACACCAGGAGAAGACGGCATTAGTGTAGATCTTATTGAAGATGCAGGAGAGATTGCGGCAGTAAAGCTGGCCAGTCTTTATAACAGATGTCTATGCGTCGGTAAAATTCCGAAGGCCTGGAAAAACGCAATAATAATTTTAATACATAAAAAAGGAGACACAAAAGACTTAAAGAATTACCGACCTATAAGCCTCCTTTCAGTAATCTATAAACTGTTCACAAAAATCATCACAGCCCGTATCACCGATACATTAGATTCAAAACAACCCAGGGAACAGGCAGGGTTCCGCAGTGGATTCTCAACTACAGACCATATCCACACACTAGCTCAAATAAGGGAGAAAA
>NW_028234411.1:45157965-45162965 GCF_977035675.1 Penaeus japonicus
AGAGAGAGAGAGAGAGAGAGAGAGAGAGAGAGAGAGAGAGAGAGAGAGATGAGGGTGGAGGAAAAGCTTTTTTTCTTCAGAATTATTAACTTTATGAACGTCACAGTAGAATTTGTTGCTGCTGAATGACAGTGGGAATATCAATTAATCTCTGGAACAGCAAGCCATAAGCCGGAGTGCTGATGGGGGAAATCAGTAAAATCTTGAATAGAAAGGACCGAAAAAAAGCTATCAGTTGAATGGTTGTAGGCGTTTTAAAGTACGAGGCTGTTTTTTTGGCTTGTGGTAGCATTACAAAGAAATATGCTACGAAGGCATCAATATGATATCGACGTCAAAACAAACGTCACCGAGGAATCGAAACTGGAAGGCCCACAGTAACGAGCCGGAGACACTTTGCTAATGCTGTGAATGACACATGACAGCTATTCTGTGGTTAAGCTATTTCCTCCTCCAGATTCAGCACTTACACGTAGCGGCACGAGGGAGATAACTAAAATTTACGATAGCATATTATTACTCGTAAGATCTTTATTCTACAACCAAAAATACAGGCGAAAACGAGTATTCAGATTATGAAATACTAATCTAATTAACAGAAGTATATGATTGTTAGTTATGGGTTGGAAGCAAGCTGAGTGAACAACGGGCAGATGAACTTTTGATTACTCGAACAGGTTTGCAACGAAAGGGAACCAATGTGCGCAGGTGTGTGGCTGACTAAGAGGGTAGACCTTTGTTGCAGACAGGACAAATCGACCAACAGGGTCAGTGACTTACTTCTCTTTCCTACAGTAAACCAATCTTCGTAGACACACTGCCTATGTCACCAAACATGTCACCAGATTCTATGCACATCAGTGCGATGTCTTGCAACGAAGTGATTTTTTCTTCTCTTTTTATCTTATTTCTTTATACCGAGTGCCCTGTTCCTAGCCCATGAATAAAAAAATAATTCGATATATCGTTAAAAGCTTAAAGCAACCATTCCATATTCGTCAGAGGAGCAACAGCATTCGCATTCGTCAAACTCGACAAAAGATAAGTGTACATGGTTGAGGTCCACATCATTATCAAGATAAATGGACAGAGAGAGAGAGAGAGAGTATGACTAAATAAGAATGAGAAAATGAGAATAAGAATGGCAGTGCGAAAGAGAATGAGAATGAGAGGGAATATCATATATATATATATATATATATATATATATATATATATATATATATATATATATGTATATATATATATATATATATATATATACATATATATATATATATATATATCTATAGATAGATATATAATATATAAATATATATATATATATATATATATTATATATACACACGCATATATATGTATATAATATATACATATATAAATATATTACATCGTTACACAGGATGTATTCGTCAGGGTGAGTTGCCCTAGATATACATACTCGTCTACTGCTTCTAGTACCTCCCCCTACACTTGTATTTGCTCAACTGGGGTTCGACTGTTGATCATGACTTTAGTCTTATTCATGGTCATTTTAAGGGCAATCTTCAGACTTTCCCTATTCAAATCGCTTAGTAATTGTTGTAATTCATTTGCTGACTCGCCGAAAAGAACAGTGTCACCTGCAAATCTTAGATTGCTTAAGTGCTCATCCCCTATTTTAATAACTTTCTCTTTCCACCCTAACTTCTTGAATATTTCCTCTAGGCAAGCCTTGGTGAGATGGTGTCGCCCTGCCTAACACCTTTTTTTATTTATATTTTATCGGTTTTTGCGTACATCTTAATTGTCACTGTACCATTCTTATATATATCCTTCAATAATCTACAATGTATATTCCTCTAATCCTTGTCTGCGAATTGCATTTAGTACTGCATCTTGAGTAAGATCTGCGCTAATGTCATATTCTGGTGTTTTTTTTTTTTTTTCTCTTTTCATGCCTTTTAGTGCCCTTTTTATTTTCTATCTCTGCTGCATCTTGAATAAGATCTACACTAATGCCATATTCTGGTGTTTTTTCCTCTTTTCATGCCTTTTAGTGCCCTTCTTATTTTCTCTACCGTAATGTTTGGGACGTCTCAAATTGCTGTGTTTGCCTCCGTTCATGGTATAAGTCGCAACACTACTTTGAACATCTCATGTTTATTGGGCTTCTTTACTGCATAAATTTGTTTTTTTTCCCTATTCCGATCCTCTTCTTTATTGTCTTAACGCTGGTGCTCGAATTCAAAGCTTCATTTATTTTTCGTTAGTTAAATTTGCGCATATCTTTCTTCTTCCTTATCGTCTTAGCTAGCTGTGTTGATTTTAATTTGTCTCTAATTGATCTTATTTTCACATACCTATGCTGCTTCATAATCTTTTTTGTTTCTACCGAAAGCTTACTGAGCTTTTCTTTTTCGTCTTTATCGGCTATTTCAAGTGCACCTTCCTTTAATATCTCACTGAATTGGTCGTTCATTTGGTCTATGTCTTCGAGAGCTGAGTATCTGTTTCGGATGTTAAGACTAAATTCTGTCGCTCTATTCTTTATGTTAGTTATATTAACGAGAGGCTTCTGTATGAGCTTACTCCGTTCCCTTCTCAGCTGTCATTTAACTGGACATCTGATCAGGTTATGATCGCTACCTATATTTACTTTATTAACAACGGTTACTACGTCTTGTACAGTTCCACACCTGTTGGTAATTATGAAGTCTATTTCGTTTTTAATACCGGTTGGCGATTTCCATGTCCATTTCCTTCCAGGTTTCTTTCCGAAGAATATATTTATAATTTTGAGGAATCGAGCTCCGACGAATTCTATTAGCATTTGCCCTATTTTATTTCTAGTACCTATTCCATGTTTCCCAACTTAGGTTTCCCCATCTTCCCTTATTAAAAATCCCCCATAATGACATTATTGTGGGTTTTTGGTCTATTGGTAGCTACTTGCTCGCCTTCATAGAAGCTCTCTATTTCCTCGTCACTCAGTCTTCATCATCAGTGCTAAAAAGAACCAAATGCAAGCTATTAGAGCTGGGTACATACATATTGTTCACAATGGTTTACATTCAGATAACAACTAATGAAAATAGTAAAAAATAACGAACATAAATGGAACACTATGTAATCACCTAAAACACATCTTAACACGTAAACTGGCAGTGGAGGTCACAGGGTTAAATAGTGAATAGCTGTGTGGCTGTTAAGTGATTGTTGAGCTCTGGTTTCATCTTATGAATGTACAGGGACTCGGAGATTTGGAGTGCGAGCCTGGTATGGGCAGTGTGAATGTTGGCGTATAGCAGAGAAAGACGATTTGTTCAGAGGTAGGCCTGTTCTAATTGACTTACCCATATGTTCAAGAATCCTGTGTTTAAACCAATGTGAAGTTGATCCAATATACCTAGCGTTACAACCAGGACGACTATAAAGGTATACTATATTTGAACATAATTCTGAAGGAACTGCATCTCTCTTTCTTAAAATAAAATTTAATATAGTTTTCACAAATAACTATACAATTGGCACTTATTTTTAAGAAAGAGATCCAGACAGAAACCTCTACAATACATTCCTAAGTAAAACGATCAGATGATATTCACGGATTGTTGGAAATCCGAAGATGGTATCAGCTTTGCAGCAATGAGCGGAAGGAATTCTATTCTTGGTGGTCGTCCTTTATTACCCTTGATTTATGAAGCTATATGCCATCCCTGTAGCAGGCAGAATGAATAAGGGACACAAGAATCTGTGTTTTATCATAACTCTCATAGTGCACTGCAGGCCATCAACAGCTTAAACTCATAACATTCAGTGGAGTGGGAGATTCAAGATTAGTCATATAGAGTGAAAGGATAAATGATCACGACAAGGTTTCAAGATTCAAAAGACCTAAAGGTAACTTTTCTTGAAAGAACAGATGACATTCTCGTTGTAGACGTCAAGAACATCATAGCTGAACTGTTTTCTTCTCTATTGTTTTTTTCCCCTTTGATTGATTTTGATATTGGAAAAAATGCCGAAGAATTTTTTTATATAGAATGAATAAATTAACGAACTTTTATGAAAGGTATTATATAACAATATATCAATATCAAAACTAAAAATTTATTCCGAAAACAATGATTTGAGTAAGTGGATTTGTGTGTCCAGCATTAAGATGTTAGAGATAACATCTATATCTTTTTACATTAATCTTGACGAAGCTTTGGCAGGGAAGGAGCATTTGTCAATGCTGCTTGCATGGTACTGTGGAATGCAATTGTTTATTCATGTGTTAGAGCAGTGGTTCTCAACCTAGGTCGTACTGTGTTTTAAATGCAATTGTTTAAATGTGGTACACACACTGTGTTAGAGGATATATCAGAAAGGAGGATATGTGAAGTAACAACTTATCTACAAGAAATATCAGTTTATGACAATTTAGGTGGTAACAGAGAAAGAAAGTGCCGATAGAATTAAAATACTGTTAGAATTAAGGAGATTGAGACGAGGCTGGCCAGGTAGCCACAGGCTGACGTTCCTGGTGCAGGCTTTAAGCAGTGAGGCCGCAGAGTAGGGGGAATCGATCAGGATTAATAATCTCGCGGATCGTGTCGTGCTCCTGGCCTGATTGCCCGGTGGCCTGTCGCGGTGGATAAACTGACTTTATCTGTAATATTTTTTTTATGCCATTCGGCATAGCTGCTTTCTACATCTCTTTCTATATCCCCCTTTCTTTCTTTGGATTTTTAAATCTCTCTCTCTCTCTCTCTCTCTCTCTCTCTCTCTCTCTCTCTCTCTCTCTCTCTCTCTCTCTCTCTCTCTCCCTCTCCCTCTCTCTCTCACGTCTCTATCCCCCCCGCTCACCGAACAGAAGACATCAGAAGCCATCGAGACCTGTAATTATTCCCATATAACCGTGCCGATATTCACCAATAAAGGAGTCAAGAATACCAGACTTTGGCTTCAAAATACCCTTTGTGACACTCTCTCTCTGTCTCTCCCCCCTCTCTCTCTATCGGTGTCTCGCCCCC
>NW_028234411.1:45167965-45170465 GCF_977035675.1 Penaeus japonicus
GCCCTCATCAGAGAAAATGCGGTCGAGCCTGATGATGCCGATGCCATGTTCTCTCTGAGGGAACTAAGGAGGACATATAAGACCAGTTCGCGGTCAGCCCTAGGTTGTGATGGGATCTCCTACCCCATCATTTCCCACCTAGGACTTGAAGGTGAGCTGGCACTCTTGCATCTCATCAACAAGTCCTAGGAGACTTCCTCACTACCACAGTGCTGGAAGAGGGCTGACATAGTTCCCATCCCTAAAACAAAGGAGCCGGGTCGGTACCGACCCATCTCTCTACTCAGCTGTCTGGGAAAGACGGCAGAGAGAATGGTACTGAACCGGCTCCAATAGAAGCTGGGACCTCCACATGAACACCTACATGGGTTCACAAGGGGTAAGAGCACTGCTCACAGTATGGCCACCTTACTGAGCACTGTCAGCAACACCAGATCTGTCATTGTTTTCCTGGACCTGGAGAAGGCTTTTGATCTGGCGAGCCCACTTCCCATTCAAGAGGTCCTGATCCGCAAAGGAATCAAGGGCAGACTGCTTGCCTGGATTGGTGACTATTTGCGGGACAGAACTGCCAGAGTGAAGTTCCAAGGTCACCTTTTCAGGTAATTACCCCTGGAGAATGGCACTCCACAAGGGGGGGTCCTCAGCCCGGCTCTGTTTAACACCCTCATGTTAAGCATCCTCGACATTCCACTCCCAGCGGGGTACAAGATCATCTCATATGCAGATGATCTGGCAATTATATCCGTTGGGAGGTAGAATGACAGAACTGCCAGAGTGAAGTTCCAAGGTCACCTTTTCAGGTAATTACCCCTGGAGAATGGCACTCCACAAGGGGGGGTCCTCAGCCCGGCTCTGTTTAACACCCTCATGTTAAGCATCCTCGACATTCCACTCCCAGCAGGGTGCAAGATCATCTCATATGCAGATGATCTGGCAATTATATCCGTTGGGAGGTAGAATGAGAAAGACCCAGCGTTGTCTGGATCTAATGTCTGAGGAATGCCGCAGAGTCGGGCTTAAGATCTCAGCAGCCAAATCGAAGGCAATGGCACTGAAACAGGATGTCCGAGACCAAAGGCTGCGAGTCCAAGGGTTAGAGCTAGAGTGGGTTCACGTCTTCCAATACCTGGGTGTATGGGTTGACAGTAACCTTACCTTCCGCTTGGAGGTTCAATACCTCCTAGAACGGACCAAGGCAAGACTTTCTGTCATGAGAGCTCTGTCAGGGCGGCGCTTAGGGGCTGGGCACCGTGTACTAAGATCCTTCTATGTGCACGCTGTCCGTCCCATCGTGGACTACGCCTCCATCGCCCTGATTACAGTCAAGCCTGGACTAAGGAAAAGGCTTGACGTCATGCAAAACGATGCCGCCAGGATCATTCTGGGTGCTCCTATATGGGCTAAGGTTACCAACCTCCTCTTGGAGGCCAACCTCTTCCTTCTGGACATCCGGATCAATTAGATGGTGGCTCAGTTTCTTGCCAAAGTCCTACAGTCCCCGCCGGACTCGCAGCTAAGACAAAAAGTGCAGCGTCGGCTTGCGCAGAACCATGAACTCTTTGCCAACAACTCCTGGCTGTCTCATACAGCCAGGTTGTTGATACGCTTTAAGCTCAAGGAGACACTTTTGGTTAAGGGCATGGACCTCCCCCACCCTGACTATGCCACAGCCCAGCCGTGGGCAAGATCCTTGATAGAGTATTCTGTCATGAACCTGTCAAGGAGAAAGACTCAGTACTCTCCGTCTCTTTTGAAGGCTGAGGCGGAGAGGAATATTGCAGAAATCACTCCACCGGGTAGTAAAACCTACTTCACGGATGGTTCTGTAGACCCCATTTCCCACACTACAGACGCCGGTTTTGCAGCAAGGGACATAGCACAAGCCATGCGGGTGTCCGACAACGCCTCCTCGCTCCAAGCAGAGGCAGTCGCTATTATGGGAGCCCTAGCCCATGCAGCCCAGACGGACGGGCATGTTGTTATACATACAGACTCTAGGGCCGCCACTGCTCAGAGAATCCTGGATCAGGGTAGACGCATTATCATCAACTGGATTCCAAGCCATGTTGGTATTAAAGGGAACGATGTAGCTGACAGGCTAGCGGAGGAAGGCAGAAAAAAAACCCTTGAGTAATCTTGTGGTGCATCCTAGCCGAGAACTGCTAAGGCGTAGAACGATGGCTGCAGGGCAGGTTGGTGCCCTGCAGCGACATAGAGAGGAAGCGAGAACCTCCCGCTCGGCCAGCTGGTACTCAGACGCCACAGGCTATGAGATTAGGCAAATCATACCCACCATTGGGCATGATATGCGACGCTGTAGACATTGTGGCGCGCCAGACGCCAAGATAGAGCACTATCTGATGGAATGCGAGCACACTCGCTTCCTCAGGCAGGGCCCAGAGACGACAGCCGCTGGGCTGGTAAGGCTGCTATACCTATTGCTTTCCCCCTGGCAACTGGAGCGCCCTCAGGCAATCCAACCGCCACAGTAAGCATT
>NW_028234411.1:45222965-45225465 GCF_977035675.1 Penaeus japonicus
ATTTTTAAATTATTTTTTAGTTTTTTTTATAAGTCAGAACAGTGTGTCTATAGAAATGCAAATGGAATGAGCATATACATACGTAACTATGTAAAACATGTATTTCGAGGGAGTGATCATGAAGCGATTGCAGGAGGGTAATATTCCCATGACAGGATAGCATGTCATCCATGAATGGGTTAACGTGAAGACAATTTTTTTTATCTTTTGATTAACAAGTATTGAAGTGATAAACTGTTTTTATCAGGACTTAGGTGACTTTGATGATGTTTTCAAAAGTTCTGACAAGTCTTCTGCTAAGACCAAGCCTTCAGCAGAAAAGGAGAGGACCAAAGATGAAAGCCGACGGGTCACCTTTAATGCGAAGAAGGAGTCTGAAAAGGATGATGGTTAGATTTTTTCTTCATTGCTCAGGTTTTCTTGCAATGCTGATCATTCTATTTGGATGATATTTGGTTTATAGAATTGTGGTGAATGAATGAATACATTCTATTATGTAGTTCTTTGACTGTAATTTTTAATCTAATATGTTTTTTAATATGTTTAATTTTGCAGAATGGGATGCTGATGATCTTTTGCAGTCTGATGATGATATTCCAAAAATGAAAGCTCAGAAATCTAAATCTTCAGGTAGGGCTTGATGTTTTCTTCAAATGAAGAGTAGTGCAGCATAGGAGTATGCTTTTAGTCTTAGTTTGATAAAACTGTGCAAAGATTGGATTATATAATATGTGGATAGTGAATGGAAAGTTCTGTTTTATTTTTCCAGAAAACTGAAATCTCTTTCAGAGTACAATATAAATATTCCTGTTAGCGTACTTAAATCATATATGATAATATATGTATTTTCAGATATGCATGCAAATCTTGAAAAGAAAACCACTCCAAGTGATGGCAAGGATAAAAGAAATTTAGCTAAAAGCAAATTAATGGCTGACTTATTCAGCGGAGATTCTGAAAATAAAATGGAAGAACGTTCTGACAGTAGACCAGACCAATTATCTGCGTCTTCTAATGTAAGATCAGCTAAAAAAGATAAGAGTAAGCTGATGGCCGAGCTGTTTGGAAATAATCCCACTGCAACACAAGAAAGTTCTCAGAATCCAAACAGTGGAGGAGACAAAAAAAGTATAGGTGGCTCAAACACAAGGCAGACTACTAAAAAATCAAAAGATGAGATTACCTTTGATGACGATGATGATGATTTGTTTGGTGGTCTTGGAGAATCAGAGAAAAAAAATACAAAGTCTGTTTCTGACTCTCCAAAAGATAGTGGTTTCCTTGACAGCTTGTTAGCAAAGAGTAATGCCTCTGAAAAAAAACAAACAGATATTAAAAAGACATCAGAATTTATTCTGGATGAGAAATACATAAATATGAGTAAAGCAAAGAAAGAAGAACAAGAAAGTTTTGGAGGCTACAAGCCATCTGTTGGGAAACTTGATAGTCCTCGGAGAAGGACACCAAAGAAGTCACCTGCCACTGACCCATTTGATATTTTAGGTGATTCTCAGCCAAGAAGACCTAATCTAAGATCAGGAACTCAGAGAAAAACTTTAGAATTAGATGATGACATATTAGGGACTAGGCGGTCCAACAAAGGATCAAATAGGCAACAAGAGAAGGAAATAGAAACAAAAAGTGAAAGTGATTTGAATAAAGGAGATGCAGCCAGTTCAGCTAGTCAGGTAAAAGCTGGAAACAGAGGTAAAGATGACTGGCTGTTTAATGGTTTGGGAAGTGAAGCAAGTAAAGCAAAGAAGAATACAGTAACTGAGCCAGCTGAGCCAAAAGAGGATGGCACTCAGAAACCATCATCTTCAGCCAGCAAAAGTCCAGACTGGCTTGGAAGTCTTTTATCATGTGACAAGAAATCTTCAGGTGGATCTAATCAGGTAAAGCTTTTTTTAAAATATTGTTCAGCCTGATAAACTGATATAGCTTTCCAAGGATTTCACTCTTTGAGCGTAACAGTTTTTAAAACTCAGTTTTTCCATGTAACTTCACTATTTTTTATTTTTCTTATTCTTGAATGAATAGGGTTTATGTATTTACAGATTAAATATTTATGTTTGAATTACATATATATATGTATATATACATATATATATATATATATATATATATATATATACATATATATATATATATATATATAATATATATATATATATATATAATAATATGAATATAATAGTTCATAGTAGTTAGTAAATATATATATATGTATATATATATATATATATATATATATATATATATACGTATATATATTGTAATTGTATATAAAATCATAATTTGATTTATGATATGCCAATGTTTTTCAAAATTACGAAATTTAGCAGCTGCTACTCTTAGCCAGTTGTGCCATGCCAACCCAACTGGTTTGATATTGTATGGTTATAATTTTCAAAAATGATATTTTAGGTGTATTACTCTAGCCTGGCTACTATGCAATAGGTGGCAAGTGGAAATTCCTTACAAACAAGAAATTGCTATT
>NW_028234411.1:45237965-45247965 GCF_977035675.1 Penaeus japonicus
TTGCAATATTGATGCAATATCTGAGGTTCACACTCAATAGCCCTTTCTTTTAGGGTAGTGACAGAAGGAAAGATGGTAACCTTTTATATCAGATTCAATATCCTCATCATCCCATTTCTTTACAGATTTCCTTGATTGTTAGAACCACAATATGTAGAGATTCCTTTCAGAATATTTTCCACCCCTATGTATTTTTGCTTCTTTTACCTTCATTGCAAGCTTTGCCTTTTCTGCTCTTAATTCTTGAATTATTTTCTCTTTCAATGTGGCAATTTCTTCCTCACATTTTTGATGCACTTGCATTTCACAATTTTTGTTCATATTATTATCACCTTGGCTTACATGAACTGTAGCCTCCTTTTCCACTTCCATTTCAGCATTTTGCCCCACTCTGATAGTATTTTTATTCTGTTGCCTTTTTTTCAGGCTATGTTTCTCATTCAGTTTGCTTGAGTTTGCTTTTGAGTTACATAATGTTATTACAACCATACACTGCACATTTACTTGGCATCTTGCAATGTCAAAGCTGGGCCAATTACAGTAATATATTGCCCACTAATTGTTTTATATTTATACAATGCTCTGAATCTGATGGTCACATGAGTCAATATGAAAATAGCATGACCAGAACACACCAGTGAGATGGACTAGGATACTTGTAGTTCACCAAGAGAAAGTGTGACTAATATAAAAAACAAAACTGATTGATAATTATTTTTTTAATGTGTGTGTTTGTGTGGGCACACATGAAAACACTATCTGAGAAATTCTTATAGATATAGTAGCTGTGAAATGCACAAGGATAAACCATTATGATAGTGTGTTGTAGGCATACCAAATATAGGTATTGATCTAAACATATTGCTAAATCCATCAATTATAATTAAAAAAAAGAAATTTGCATTCCTCTCATACATTTAACAAAAACAAGTAATATAAACAATTCAGTAAACCGAGCCCATATTCTAGATGATTTGCTACAGTAATTCCATTAGATGATGTCACAAAGTGGTGGGCTGAGTTTGAAGATGGGTGGCCCTGGGGTAAGGAAAGCAACATGAGCAGCGAAAAAAATGCAAGAGTAGAAATTGCCATATTTAGGGAATGGGAAAGGTCTGAAATGATTGGGAGTGCTCTGCATTCTCTTGTATATACAATTTCCCTGTCAATTCAAGAAGGGATAAACAGGAAAAGCTAAATATCTCAGTGGGGTTTGGCTGCATAAAACTTTCAATTTCTCTAAAAACATATTTCATGATTAGGGCAATTATAAACACTATGATTATCACTATAATCCTAAATCTACTTAGCTAATATAATGAAGTCAACAGGGTAAACCACTACAGACTGGCTTTAAGGCTGTTACTATAGGAGTATTATTTGTATTTGGTTATTGATCTTTTTATTTCTTATAATTACTCCAATATTCACCAGAATATATTTTTGATAAAGATTAACTAATTATTTATAGTAGAGTTGAATTTTGAAGGAGAGGGAGTGCATTTCACATTGGTAGTAGAAAATGTATGCTTACTGAGAATTTAATGGTAAATTGCATTAAGTTTAAATTAGCTGATGATAAGGATATCACAATTGTGGTAATCAGACCATTTAGATATTTGTGTTATGAGATAGAGGATTTGTTTTGCTCTCTATTTATATATATATATATTTTTATCTTTATTTCATTTTAATGCAGTAAAATGCAGAAAATGGGCTAACAAAGTGTGTTCTTCTGTTCATACCATTTTCATAGACATGCCAGGCTTTTCCATCTGACCTCTACAGATAGAGAAATAGTTTACCGTCTGTCAAAGGCCTCCTAAATTTCAATTTAAAATTCTTTACAAAAACAACTGTCTGGACACTTCTTTCAAACTTGAAGGGAAAAAGGTTATTTGTATGATTTCCTTCTTTACATAATTGTGTTTTTAACAGGTTAGCCTACGGAGTGCAGAAATTGAAGTAGCAAGATTGCAGGCAGAGCTGGACTTGATTCGAAAACAACACTCAAAAGAAATATCATTGTTAGAAGATGCACAAATGTACGTATGTATTTTTATTTTTACTAATTTAACCCATTGCGTACAGGTGTCATGACGCAGGAGTTTTAGCTTGCGGCAGGCAACATTATGTACGGGACTTTCAGGGATTTTGGATCACTTTGTTTCTTCATTGTGCTATGTGTATGATGATGATGATGATGATGATGGCTGATTGCAGTCATTATTACTATAAGTGCCATAATATTAAGCAAAATAAGTTTCACCTAACATCCAGAGCCTAGATGGCATGACTTTCTTCTTTATAGAGCGATGGCACACAAGTGCCGACCTCTTCCTCTAAAGTACCACCAATGAAGGATATGCAGGCAGGATAAGAAAAGGAAGGTGACCCAAACTGTGCCCAGAGTCTACAATTTACACCTGTGCCAGTAGTGATGCCTTTTACAGTGGAACATACAGTCAATTGCAAAATTTCCTTTCTATTCCCTACCTCTTCATGTAATCTTCATTATGGATGGTTATATGTTTTGTATTCATTCATGACAGTTCACAAATAACAAAAAAATAAAGTTACTTTCTGTCCTCTCATAAAACAGCAATACTTCTGTCACACTGAGTATAAAGAAAATAATAAGCTGATATGGACCCTGTACTACAATTTTTTGTCAACTGCAGCATTGATAGAGCCTGTAATATGGCACATAAAAGTCTCTCAATTCAATAAAACACACAATTATTGAAAAACAAAAACGGCTCTAGTTTAACAATAAGTGCCTGAAAAAGAGTGGGAAAAGTCAAGATATGTTGTGTGAAGCTGCCTTGCTCAGAAATAAAAGCCATCCTGGAGACTGGGCAATTAAAATTATCCCCTGTCCACAATGGGTTAACATTCTTAAAAAAAAGTTACCTTTTTATTCTGTTACTCTTGCAATACTAATGAAACATCAACAGGATTCATCAGAATAGTCCCTTGTAGGTGTTTTCTGCACCCAGTAACATTGCTTACCTCAAATTGCCAAGAACCACTACAGCAGCAGTCAGCACATAATAATTGTGTAATAGATTAATATTTGTGTAACAGTAGATGACACTTTATTTACAAGTGGCCATTGTGAAAATATGACCAATGTAATTCAGTCATTGTGTACAAAAAAATTCATTAAATTTATAGAACTGATTATGTTTTGCATTCAATGAGTCTGGGGTTGGACCCAAAAAAGTACCATGTACTCCGTTAGTTAACCCATTAACCCAAATCCTCCGGGTTGGTGATCCCTGGCGCGCATTTCTGGGAGGCTACCATGTAGGCCTAAACTCGCATTCCGTGGTCTTATCTTATCTACTGATGCCTGGAATCTAAGGAAGAAAAGGTGCTGTCACCTTACATGACGACTGGAGTTTGGGCCAGGAAGGTGCCATCTTCACTGCATGCCATCCGTAGGATTTAGGTTAACACCTGGGGACGAGATATTTTGTCATGGCTTTCCTTCTGGCTGGTGCGCGGGTGATTGGGCTCGTGGTGCTTGGCTGTGGCCAGAGCGGGCGAATAGCCTGAGACGTTAGGCTTATGTGTTTGAAATATCCCAGTGTTTCAACCATTTGGAGGCAAAACAGCCCTGTCGGCAATGGGTTAAGTTCAGTTCAGAGAGATTTGCAAAGACAAAGATTTGCCAGGGTTATATGCAAAAAGCTATGAAACCTGACTCATTTGATCATCAGTGAATGCTTATTGAGGCTGTTCAATTGCCAGTAGGTGTTTCAGTTGCCAAGGGGTAAGCAAGAGGCAAAATCATCTCAACAGCCCAGTGGCTATTTTCTGTTGGTCCTGTCTAAGGAAGCTAGTGTGCTCGCAATCCAGCAGAATTCTGTTGGGTGGCATCTGGCTGGCCACAATAATTGCAACAAGGGTCAGCATATCTAAGAGTATTTATATATTGTCATGCACAAGGGTAGCCTAGTCTTAGCCTGTGAAGAAAAAATTTGGAACTCTCTGAGATCCTTTGAGAGAGTATGAGTGGCTTATAGCCAGCATATGAGTACCAACTGGCTGAGGGGGAGGTTCTCATTTCCTCTCTGTGGCACTGCAGGAAACCAATCAAACCCTGCTGCTTCTGTTCTGCACCTTAGCAGCTCTCAGCTTGGATTCAAGGGCTGTCCCCTGCAAATGCCTATCAGCAAGCTCATTCCCTCTTCTACTTATATGGCTTGGGATCCAATTTATTATGAGACATTTACCCTGAGCTAGGATTCTCTGAGAAATGGTGAGAACTGTGGTCAAGAGATGGACATTGCTGAGGGCATGCTGTGCTGCATGATGTCCTTGGTTGCCCTAGAGCAGTGGTTCTCAATCTTTTTTCAGTGATGGCACCCTGAATTTATATAATCCTTTCTGTGGCACCCCTTTTTCACCATCACATCATTATGTTATCAGTAGTAGTAGTAGTAGTAGTGTGCAAAAGGAAATATCTACCTATATTTTAGTAAAATATTAGAGCAAGTAACTTCCTACACCGACATTTAATTATAGGCAGACTGCTACAAACTGTTTTACAAATGTACCTTGAAACGATCTAGCCAAGACAAAATTCATGGCAATCTTGTGGCACCCCATGGCACCCCAGGGTGCCGCGGCACCCAGTTTGAGAACCACTGCCCTAGAGTCTGTATGTATTACAATTTTTTCTGTTTCTCTGGGTTGCATGGGCTATGGCTCTCATGGTGGCGACAGACTCTGCCTGAAGTTAGGAGGCATTGTCTGATATCCTTATAGATTTAGTTATGGCCATGGTTGCAAAAATGGTGTTTGTTGTATGGGTAATCGGATCTTCAGAACCATCTGTCAAGTAGGTTATGCTTTCTGGCAGTGTCATTGTTGCAGTGTTTCTCTCCACCTTACCCCTTAACAGAGGCGGAGGATATTAAGTCTTTCTCCTTGACAAGCTTATGACAGAAAACTCTATGAAGGAGAATGCCCATGACAGGGGGAGTCCATGCCCTTGACTAACATTATCTCTTTTAATTCAATGCTTATCAACATCTTGGCTGTGTGACACAACCACGAGTTGTTTGCAAAGAGCTTGTAATCTAGTGCAAGTCGTCTCTGCACCTTCTGTCTTGACCATTAATAACAGATGACAATCATGTCAAGTGCTGGCAGCATCATCTTCTGGGGACGAGATATTTTGTCACGGCTATCATCTTGGCCGGCGCGCTGGGTGATCGGGCATATGGCGCTTGACTGCAGCCAGTGCAGGTAAAAATCCCGAGACTTTAGGCTTACCCTTTTGGAATATCCTGGTGTTTCGACCATTTGGAGCCAAAACAATCCTGTTGTTGATGGGTTAACTGTAAGTCTGGAGGAGACTGAATTGCCTTGGCAAGAAATTGGGCTGCATTAGATTGATTTGGGTATCTAGGGGGAAAGGATTGGCTTCCATAAGGAGGTTTATGACATTGTTTCATCTAGGAGCACCCAGAATGACCCTGGAAGCCTCATTTTGCATAAGTTCAAGTCCTCTCCTGAGTCCAAGGTTGACTGTGATCAGGGTGATGGAGGTATAGTCTACTATAGAGTGATCTTAGTGCACGGTGTCCAGTCCCTAGCTGTACATAATAAAGAGTCTTGCCTTGGTACGGTCTATCGTGCTTAACATCAGGTTGTTAAAAAGTGTCAGGCTAAAAACCTCCATTGTGGAGTGCCATTCTCCAGGGGTAAATGCCTGGAACTCCACTCTGGCAGTTGTGTTCCAGAAATAGTCACAGATATATTTTAGAATGCTTCATATATGTTTTTTCCAGGAATGTCAGTGACGTATCTCTTGCATAGTAGTGTCAAAAATCAGATCTAATTTTTCAACCATTTGGCAACTTGAATTCCCTTCTTAGAAGCATAGCATTCATTCTACTGTATTTTGAGAGCATACTCAACATGTCTTACATGAAAACAAGCACATTCATGTATTTTAATTATAATCATAGTGATTGTTA
Organism: Penaeus japonicus; assembly: GCF_977035675.1. NCBI lineage: Eukaryota > Metazoa > Arthropoda > Malacostraca > Decapoda > Penaeidae > Penaeus > Penaeus japonicus. The sequence goes on from NW_028234411.1 coordinate 45,243,959, forward strand.
TCCTTAACATTATTATTATTACTAAAGTAATAAAGATTATCATTATTGTTGCAGTGAATTAGATTATCTTTAATATTATTATGATGATACTACTACTACGACTATGACGGCTACGACAACTACAACTTCTATGACTTCTACGACTGCTATGATTACTACGACTACTACGACTACTACTACAACTGCTACGACTACTACTACTACTACCACTACCACTACTAATACCACCACCACTACTACTACCAATATTACTACCACTACTACTACCAATATTACTACCACTACTACTACTACCATCACCACCACTACTACCACTACTTCAACAACAACAACTACTTCTACTACTACTATTACTACTACTACCACCACTACTACTACCACCACCACCACCACCACCACTACTACTACTACTACTGCTTCAACAACAACTACTACTACTATTACCAACTACTTCTACTACCACTACTACCACTACTACTACCACTACTACTATCACCACCATCACTATTACTACCACCACCACTGCTACTGCTTCTACTACCACTGCTTCTGGTACTACAACCACTGCTACTGGTGCTACTACCACTGCTACTGATACTACAACCATTGCTACTGCAGCTACTGCCACTGCTACTACTACCACTACCACTGCTACACCTACCACTACCACAGCTACTACCACCACTACCACTGCCACTACTACCACTACCACCACTACCACTGCCACCACCACCACCAACAACAACAATAACAACAACAACCAGAATAATCCTGGCAGCTTCAATCCTGCAGCTTTCACCTCCATGGTGCGGGCCTGAAGGTCTGACTGGGGGTAACAGATGTGCTATACTCTAGCAAAGGTCCATGTTGAATGTGCTTGGAGAAAGATGCTCAGTACTGGCTTTGTTGACGAAATTGGCTGGGTGGGAGAAAGTTGTACTGTAGATGAATGCTTGTAAGGGAGCTTTGGTGTGCTAGTGGGTTTAGGCGAATACAGAAACTAAAACAGGCTAATGAAGTGTTATACAAGAATGTCATAGGCTATAAAACATTAGGAAAATTAGTGAGTCAGTTGCGTCCGATCTGTGCGGAGCCAGGAGGAGATCCAGATGGGTAGTGTGCTCTGTTTCTATCAAGCTGTTCTGTCTCCAGGTGTTAATGACTTGAGTATGATTAACCCACAGCGGACGGGTGTCATGACATACATGACGTAGGAGCTTTGGCCTGACGATGGGCGTCCTGACGTACATGACGTTCGGGGATTTTGGATCACTGTGCTATTTTATTTTACTATGAAAAAGAAATGAGTGATGATGGCTACTGCAGTCATAATTACTATAATTACCGTAATACCGTGCTAGCTTAACGTCCAAAACCTAGATGGCACCACTTTTTCCTAGCACCAGCAAGAGAGAGAGCCTTGAATGGCACCCATCCACGGTCTCTAGCAAGCACTATCTTTATAGAGCGATGACACACACTAAGTTGATGAACTCTTGCTCAAAAGTACCGCCGATGAAGGATGTGCAGTCAGAACGGGAAGAGGAAGATGACTCAATCCATACCCAGTGTCTAAAATGTACTCCTGTGCCAATATGGATGCCTTTCACTGTGGCACTCACAGTCACAAGCACAGGTTTCATTCCTCTTCCTTACCTCTTCTATTTATCTTTATTGTAGGTGGTTATATGTTTTGTATTCGTTCATGACAGCACAAAAATACGAAAAAAATATAGTTGCCTTTTGTCCTCCCATAAAACAGCAATACTTCTATCACACTGAGTATAAAGAAAATAAAGAGCTAATATGGATAATATACTACAATTTTAGTCTACTGCAGCACTGGTAGAGCCTGTCATATGGCATATATAAGTCTAAACTCAATAAAACACACAAAAAAACAAAACACAAAAAACGCTCTAGTTTTTTAATGAATGACTGAAAGAGAGTGGGAATGTTCAAATTATAATGCTTCAAGCAGTCTCTCTTTAACCCATTGCGTACGGGTGTCATGACATACATGACGTAGGAGCTTTGGCCTGACGACGGGCGTCATGACGTACACGACGTTCGGGGATTTTGGATCACTGTGCTATTTTATTTTGCTATGAAAAAGGAATGAGTGATGATGGCTACTGCAGTCCTAATTACTATAATTACCGTAATATCGTGCAAGCTTAACGTCCAAAACCTAGATGGCACCACTTTTTTCTAGCACCAGCATATGAAGAAACCTTGAATGGCACCCATCCACGGTCTCTAGCATGCACTGTCTCTATAGAGCGATGGCACACACTAAGTTGATGAACCCTTGCTCTAAAGTACCGCCGATGAAGGATGTGCAGGCAGAACGAGAAGAGGAAGGTGACTCAATCCATACCCAGTGTCTAAAATGTGCTCCTGTGCCAATATGGATGTCTTTCACTGTGGCACTCACAGTCACAAGCACAGGTTTCATTCCTCTTCCCTACCTCTTCTTGTTATCTTTATTGTAGGTGGTTATATGTTTCGTATTCGTTCATGACAGCACAAAAATACGAAAAAATAAAGTTGCATTTTGTCCTCCCATAAAACAGCAATACTTCTATCACATTGAGTATAAAGAAAATAATGAGCTAATATGGATAACATACTACAATTTTAGTCAACTGCAGCACTGATAGAGCCTGTCATACGGCACATATAAGTCTCTAAACTTAATAAAACACACAAAAAAATAAAACACAAAAACCGCTCTAGTTTTACAATGAATGACTGAAAGAGATTTGGATGCTTCCAATTATATTGCTTCAAGTGGTCTCTCTCTAAAATAAAACCTATCCTGGAGGCTGGGCAAGCAAATTTATCTCCGTCTGCAATGGGTTAATAGTTGGGACAGATATGTTGATCCCAAGAGTCAAATGCTTCTGTGCTACCCTTAGCATTGAGCAATACATCTTAACAATCGGATAATTTGGTAGTTTATAACCCTGGGGACTTCAGTCTTCACTGAAACCTCCTCCTGGATGGCTTCACATGTTCATAGCAGGATTGTTCTATCAATTTTTTTTATATCCACGACCATGAATTTGGTCTGTCAGAGGGGAAGTTAATGTTTGAAACCTGCAACCGCAAATTTTCTGGCAAATGGAATAGAGGAAGGGTCTCAGCTGTTCTCGTTTAGGAACAACCTTATAACCATTATGAACTTTACCCGTTAACGACGGGGCTATTTTGGCTCCATTTGGTCAAGGCCGGAATATTTAAAATGCCTCGGGATATTCATATGCACTGGCCGTGGCACTGCCACCACTTGATGTGATATCTTGTCACCTATCATTAATGGGTTAAGACAAGTGAGTAACTGCTACCTCTGCAATAGTGAAGATTTTCAGGACAGCTACCTAACAGCCACAAAACCCTGGACACTTACTCAGGTGTGGCCACTACAAATTGCTACAAATATTATTTAGTGCCAACACTATTATATCATAAATCATGCAACAACATAGACAATTAAAGTATGCTAATCTTTTCAATCATTCTTTACTCAAACATACGTATGTTATCAAATTATGCAAACACTTTAAATTGTTATTTACTTTGAACATGGGAAGACAAGGCAATTAGTCCACAATATGCTACACTTCTCTTTTTAAATGTATTCAGATTCTTGTTCTGATTTTTATAATGGCCACTTGTTAATAAAGTGTCATTTATTTATGTGCTGACTGCCAGCTACAGAAGTGGTTCTTGGTAACCTGTGGTAACGCAGTCTTACCAGGTGCGGAGAACCTACATGGTTTCATTAATCCATGACAGTAGATAGATAAATACAAATAAAAAAATAGATTGAGCATAGCAGTAGAAGTGAACATTGGTTGCCTTTTGCACATTCAGTACAGTTCTGGACTCTATTTACACTTTGGCTAGTTGAGGCAAATACATCTAGGAGGTGCTTGCTTAGCTTAGTTGCTTGTGGTATACATGTTGAATCAACAGCTTTTGGTGGGCTATTTCATTGTCCT
>NW_028234411.1:45257965-45260465 GCF_977035675.1 Penaeus japonicus
ATTTTTATTAGTGTTATTCAATCAGTCATAGAAAAGTAATGATTCTGATTCTCTATATCTGCTAACCCTCATATGATACATGATGTAAGGTCAGATCCAAATATTGTGTTTTATCACCGATTAAGAAAAGTTACATCTTCTGTCATCAGTCAGAGAAGGACAACTTGGTAACTTCATATGATGTTCAGCTGGGAAGTGTGAAGTCTGAGTGGTCACATGCATTAGAGCGAACAAAAGAATTGTACAAGGGAATGATGGAGAGGATGAAGGATGAACACAGTGAAGCTCTGCAGAGGATTACTGATCTTAAGGAACTGGAACTGAAAGCAGCTGTCTCTGCCTCAGGACATGTAAGGTATGAACTCTGGCTAATATATATGTAATTGATAATACAATAACTTAAAAAAATATTATTCATTTTAGAATGATTTTATTCTATTTAAGCATTCATAATCTCTTTAAAAACTAAAAGAGGCACTGCCATTAATGCAGTAGGTAGCAGTAGCAGGAATTGGAATTTATTAATCTAATCATGACTGTTACGGTATGAGCTCTACTATGATTGGTAACATCACCATTATCATCATCTTTTTTAGTGCAGTATTTGTTTACATATGCACACACGCACACACGCATGCATGCACGCGCGCACGTACACATATTACTTGGTTTCTTCCCTGCTGATTTCTGTAATTTTTTGTTGACTCATTTTCATCTATTCAGAGCTGGCTCATCTGATTATCATTACTGAAACTTAATGTAGTGGCAGGAATGGGTTTAATATTAGGCATAACAATTATAACATACTTGGTGTTAGGGAATATGTCTTTTGCTTTTGCTTGTATGGATACTTGAATTTCGTGTGATATATAAATGCCAGACAATGACATCATGTTTTTTTTTCCAGATGGTATATAAAAGAAAATGATCCAATGGCAAACAAAAATAAACAAACAGATATCTAAGAATACTATGCAGTATGTAGTTATGTACAGATAAATTGATTAATATTCAGAATCGCTGTAAAAATGGCTGATAAAAATCTGTGAAAAAGGCTTCAATGTTCACAAATGTTGACTGACAAATGATGACAAAGAAAACTTCTCTTTCCACTTTAATCATCAACTTTTCATTATTTTATTTTGAGTGATAAATGTACACCAGATATCCATGGAATCTACATAATCCTTAGAAATTTTGAAAGTTAAAGAATCAGTCACCCATTATAGTCAGCCAAACATGTTTCCATAGTCATTTGCCCACAAAATTATTAAGAAACCATAAATATAATCTGAACATCAATTTCTTCCATTTTAAACTTTAAGTTTCTGGCTTTCTCTGGGTGCTGATAATATACTTGGTGTAATCCTCTAAACACATTGAGATAAAAAAAGCACTGGCTGCTACATATTGTGACTATACTTCTCCTACCCCTCTACAGAGGGCAGAACCCACATAGGGAAATTTAGAATTATTGCTCACCATTATAGCAACATGGGCTTGTATATTCACACTCCAGAGGGTCAAATCCAAGTTTAGCTATGGGGCTTCTGGCAATCCATAATGCTCACAACAACGATCACTTTGCTCAGTGCCATGCACATTAATAGCCCAATCTTAATATATGTATAATCACTTGGCACCTCTTGATTTTAATGCAGAATGCATTAATAATTCACACCCAATGGCATCACCATACCACCTGGGTGAGAGGGTGGTTCTGGCTTCTTCTCTGTGAAACTGCAGAATCCCCAGGATAACCTGAAACCTCCACTTTATGTTGTAATAATGCTTTGCTCTCTTGTTTCCAGGCTTTTCCCTGTCAAGCTACACTAGTTGGTCTGTGATTTCATCTCCTTGGATGCCAGTGTTTCTAGGAACTCAGTTAAAAATAACACATCTACCCTTACTAAGAATTTTCTGGTGTAAAACGAGAATAGTGGTCAGTAGGTAAACATTATCATTAGGCATACCCTACTGCAAGCTGTCCATAGTTGCTCTCGAGTTAATCTCACCGTCTCTACCTTCTGTCAAAGTGGGGAGTGTTAGGCCTTTTTTTCATCTAGCTTCATGACCAAAATCTCGATCACGGTCTGTTCTTATGGTCATGGCGTTCAAGCCCTTGGCTAGAAGTGCTTCCTTGGGCTGAAAGTATCTTGTCCTGGATATGGGACAACCAGGAGCAGCTGCTAGCAAGTCAAAGGGAATCTGATTTACCCTAGCAAGAAACTGAGCTGACATTAGATTAACCCATTGCCAACGGGTTAATCTAATGGTCATCAAGGTGGTAGGTCTACGACACTAGTTGCACTGGCTAAAAATTAGAGGGACAGGGAAAGGGTTTTCTCTGCCCTCCGGGTGGCATAGACTAGCCCAAACAATATTTTCCCATAAATACATCATAAAATGCAAGTTTAGGCTGACTTTGGAACCCTGTAGCTCTAGAGCTAGCACTGTTACAACCATAATACTTCATGACTGTGTGTGCGCTTCAACTGTG
>NW_028234411.1:45272965-45277965 GCF_977035675.1 Penaeus japonicus
TAATCAGTAGTGTCTCTTTGAGCTCAAAGCGTTTCAGCACTCTGGTTGTGTGAGACAGCCAGGTGTTGTTAGCAAAGAGCTCTTGGTTCTGTGCAAGCCGACGCTGCACTCTCTGTCTTAGCTGCGAGTCCAGTGGGGACTGTAGGACATTGGCAAGGAACTGGGCCGCCATCTGATCAATCAGGGTGTCCAGGGGAAAGAGTTTGGCCTCCAAGAGAAGGTTGGTAACCTTAGCCCACCCAGGGACACCCAGAATAATCCTGGCGGCTTCGTTTTGCAAGATGTCGAGCCTTTTCCTGAGTCCAGGTTTGACTGTGATCAGGGCGACGGAGGCGTAGTCCACAATGGGACGGACAGCGTGCACGTAGAAAGATCTTAGTACGCAGTGCCCAGCTCCTAAGCGCCGCCCAGACAGAGCTCTCATGACAGAGAGCCTTGCCTTGGGCCGGTCTAAGAGATGTTTGATCTCGGAGCGGAAGGTGAGGTTCTTATCGATCCATACCCCCAAGTGTTGGTAGACGTGTGCCCACTCAAGCTCTAGACCTTGGACTCGCAGTCTTTGATCACAGACATCATGTTTCAGCGCCATTGCCTTCGATTTGGCTGCCGAGATCATAAGCCCGACTCTGCAGCATTCCTCAGGTATTAGGTCCAGACAACGCTGGGCCTTTCTGACTGGATTCACATTTCTTCTCCCAGTGGAGATAATTGCTAGATCATCTGCATATGAAATGATCGTGCACCCTGCTGGGAGTGGAATGTCGAGAATGTTTAACATGAGGATGTTGAACTGAGCCGGGCTAAGGACCCCTCCTTGAGGGGTGCCATTCTCCAGAGGCAAATGCCTGGAAAGGTGACCTTGGAACTTCACTCTGGCAGTTCTGTTCCGAAAGTAATCGCCAATCCAGGCAAGCCGTCTGCCTTTGATTCCCTTGCGGATCAGGATCTCCTGAATGGCGAGCGGGTCTGCCAGTTCAAAAGCCTTCTCCAGGTCAAGGAAGACAATGACAGCGCTGCTGCTGCTGACAGTGCTCAGTAAGGTGGCCATGCTGTGGGTAGTGCTCTTGCCCCTTGTGAAACCGTGTAGGTGTTCATATGGAGGTCCAAGCTTCCATTGGAGCCGATTCAGTACCATTTTCTCTGCTGTCTTTAACAGACAGCTAAGCAGGGAGATGGGGCGGTACCGTCCCGGCTCCTTTGGTTTGGAGACGGGAATTATATCAGCCCTCTTCCAGCACTGTGGCAGTGAGGAATTTTCCAAGGACTTGTTGATGAGATGCAATAGTGCAAGCTCACCTTCATGTCCTAGGTGGGAAATGATGGGGTGGGAGATCCCATCACAACCCGGGGCTGACCGGGAACTGGTCTTGTATGTTCGCCGTAATTCCCTCAGAGAGATCATGGCATCTGTATCATCAGGCTCAACCGCCTTTTCTCTGGTGAGGGCATGCCTGCCTGGGAGCAGTTCTTGGCATGCCCTTAGCTCTGCTGGTAGACCGCCGCTACTTGTTCTAGCAGAGAACTCGAGTGCCAGTCTCTCCACCTCCGACCGCGGTATATGTATGTATGTATATATATATATATATATATATGTGTGTATATATATATATATATACATATATAAATACATATATATATATATATATATATAGTTCAGTTCAGTTCAGACAGATATGCGAAGACGTCGCTTCGCCCGGGCTATATGCTCAAGGCGGCCCGGCCTCTGCCAGCTATGAGTGCTGACTCATCTTATCTAATCTTATCTGATCATCGCTGAATTCAATTCAGCTCAGTTCAGAGAGATTTTGCGAAGACGTCGCTTCGCCCGGGTTGTGTGGATGGGGTAGCCCGGTCTCTATTGGCTATAAGTGCTGACTCATCTGATCATCATAACTGAACTTTTACCGTGGCGGTCGGATTGCCTGTAGGCACTCCAGTTGCCAGGGGGCTAGTGACAGGCATAGCCGTCTAACCAGCCCGGCGGCTGTCGTCTCTGGGCCCTGCCTGAGGAAGCGAGTGTGCTCGCATTCCATCAGGTAGTGCTCTAATTTGGCGTCCGGCGCGCCACAATACTCACAGCGTCACTCATCTTGCCCAATAGTGGGGATGATTTGCCACGCACAAGGGTAGCCTATTCTCAGTCTGTGCAGACTGACTTCAGCACACCTTGATATTCTGGGAGAGAGTATCAGCGACTCATAGCCTGTGGCGTTTGAGTACCAGCTGGCCGAGAGGGAGGTTCTCGCTTCCTCTCTGTGTCGCTGCAGGGCACCGACCTGCCCTGCAACCATCGTTTTACGCCTTAGCAGTTCCCGGCTAGGATGCACCACAAGATCACTCAAGGGTTTCTTCCTGCCTTCCTCCGCTAACCTGTCAGCTACGTCATTCCCTTCAATACCAACATGGCTTGGGATCCAGTTGATGATGATGCATCTTCCCTGGTCCAGGATTCTCTAAGCAATGGTGAGAATCGAGGTTACCAGGTAAACGTTATCAAGGGGCGTGCTTTGTTGCAGGCTGTCAATGGTGGCCCTAGAGTCTGTGTGTATAACAACATGCCCGTCCGTCTGGGCTGCATGGGCTAGGGCTCCCATAATAGCTACTGCCTCTGCCTGGAGCGAGGAGGCATTGTCTGATACCCGCATAGCTTTCTTTATGCCCCTTGCTGCAAAACCGGCGCCTGCAGTGCGGGTGGTGGGGTCTACAGAACCATCCTTGAAGTAGGTTTTACTATTCAGCGGTGTGATTGCTGTAATGTTCCTCTCCGCCTCAGCCTTCAATAGAGGCGGTGAGTACTGCGTTTTTCTTCTTGATAGACTCAAGACAGAGAACTCTATCAAGGATCGTGCCCACGCCGGGGCTGAGACATAGTCAGGGTGGGGATGGTCCATGCCCTTAATCAGTAGTGTCTCTTTGAGCTCAAAGCGTTTCAGCACTCTGGTTGTTTGAGACAGCCAGGTGTTGTTAGCAAAGAGCTCTTGGTTTTGTGCAAGCCAACGCTGCACTCTCTGTCTTAGCTGCGAGTCCAGTGGGGACTGTAGGACATTTGCAAGGAACTGGGCCGCCATCTGATCAATCCGGGTGTCCAGGGGAAAGAGTTTGGCCTCCAGGAGGAGGTTAGTAACCGTAGCCCACCCAGGGGCACCCAGAATAATCCTGGCGGCTTCGTTTTGCATTATGTTGAGTCTTTTCCTGAGTCCAGGTTTTACTTTGATCAGGGCGACGGAGGCGTAGTCCACAATGGGACGGACAGCGTGCACGTAAAAAGATCTTAGTACGTGGTGTCCAGCCCCTAAGCGCCGCCCAGACAGAGCTCTCATGACAGAGAGCCTTACCTTGGTCCGGTCTAAGAGATGTTTGATCTCGGAGCAATAGGTGAGGTTCTTATCGATCCATACCCCCAAATATTGGTAGACGTGTACCCACTCAAGCTCTAGACCTTGGACTCGCAGTCTTTGATCACAGACATCATGTTTCAGTGCCATTGCCTTCGATTTGGCTGCTGAGATCTTAAGCCCGACTCTGCAGCATTCCTCAGTTATTAGGTCCAGACAACGCTGGGCCTTTCTGACTGGATTCACATTTCTTCTCCCAGTGGAGATAATTGCTAGCTCATCTGCATATGAAATGATCGTGCACATATATATATATATATATATATATATATATATATATATATATATATACATATATATATATATATATGTATATATATATATATATATATATATATATATATATATAATTAGAAAATGTTTTTGAATATTTTACATTACATATAATCTGTAAGATCGTAAAATATAATATGCTTTCTAAGAAATTTATTTATGTAGAAATGATTTTACACAAAATGAATCTTCATCAGTTTTTCCTCAAAACATTGAGACCTGGAAACTTTGCCTCTGGGTCAGGCATTGTTTATATTTCACAAGATTGGTCAAAATATCATAAAAATTCATGTAAGGCATGTGCTGATTGGGGAAGTTGGTTTACCAGAGCTACCATCACAACTAGGATGGTAAAGTCAATTTACTGTTACCAGGTGACTTACCAGACGACGTTGGTATATGCACTTGTAAAGGACCTCTGGTAAATGTCTTACAATCATATGTTAGGGAATCCAGCCCTGGGTTAGGGAGGTTTGTTAAACATATACTTGTTAACCGCGATCGTGGTATCCGAGGCATGTTTGACTTACGTGCAGTGATGCTAAGGTTGCTTTATCACGCTCCTGTGGAACACACCCACTAGCAATCTATTATCTTTGCTACTTTACCTCCTAGGCAGCCAAACACCCCCTAGCAAGCTATTATCTTTGCTACTTTACCCCCTAGGCAGCCAAATGCCCTTGTTGCCAGTGCACATCATGTCATCAAAAAAATGTCCTGTGTCTCTAGAGGGAATGATTAAAATGAGGCCTCTTTTATATCTCCTTCTTTAATTAGCGAAATAAAATAAAACAATAAGACATAGTGTTAAATATGGGAGTATAGTTATCAGTTTGCCTGATTGTGTAATGATTATAATTATAAACTTTATAAAAATGTCAAAATGTGGTACCTAATCTTTTCTGATATTTGTGCTGCATTTTAATAATTAAACAGATAAAGGAGAAGCAGTTAAAGGATTTTGAAGCCCAGCTTTCAGCAGCACAGGCAGAAAATGGGAGTGAGAGAGGGAGGCTTAATACTCTCATACATCGACTTGAAAATACTTTAATTCAACAAGGGTCAGAGGTATGTTTTTTTTTAGGTGTAAATTTAGTTTTTGAAGAATTTTTATTCTTCTAGTTTCAATATCTCTATTTGTTAAAAGTTATATGTCAGGAAAATGCTGTTCTATGAGTATGAGTATCATCATACTTTTTGGGTATTATTCATACATCATCTAATTCTTCATGTGGTGTTTGAGCCTTATTGTTGATTTGGATGTCTTTTTAGGTTGAAAAAGAAAGATGGAGTATGGCACAGAAAGTAATGAAAATTGAAGTGGAAAGGCAA
>NW_028234411.1:45287965-45317470 GCF_977035675.1 Penaeus japonicus
ACATGTGATATCTACAATATATATATATATAATTATATACTTATATGTATATAATTTATATGTATATATATATATATATATATATATTATATATATATATACATATACATATACATATATTATATAGACATATATATATATATATTATATAGACATATATATATATATATATATATATATATATATATATATGTATTATATATATATATATATATATATATATATATATGTATATATATATGATATAGACATATATATATATGATATAGACATATATATGTATATATTATATAGACATATATATGTATATATTATATAGACATATATATGTATATATTATATAGACATATATATGTATATACTATATAGACATATATATATATATCTTATATAGACATATATATGTATATATTATATACACATATATGTGTATATATTATATAGACATATATATGTATATATTATATGGACATATATATGTATATATTATATAGACATATATATATGTATATATTATATAGACATATATATATGTATATATTATATAGACATATATATATTGTCTATATATATAGACCTATATATATCATATAGACATATATATATACATTTATATAGACATATATATGTACATTTATATAGACATATATATGTACATTTATATAGACATAGACATATATATGTATATATTATATAGACATATATATATATATATATGTAAATATATATGTTCATATATGTATGTATATATATATATATATATATATATATATATTTATGTATATATATATAAATATAAATAGAAATTTTACCTCCCTGCCCGGGACTCGAACCCGTGCCGTAAGATTGACAGGCACGGTGTTGAAACCAATCGGATACTCGACCCGGTAAAAGAATTGTCCAACCAGACGCCTTATGAGGCGTCATGGAACTTACCTATGTGCTCTTAGCAGAGCAGTGATAGCGAATTTTCACGGACAATTCCCGCAAGCACTCGGCAGCAACGGAATCATAAATTCAAGTCCCAAATCAGGTTACCGAGGTTATATATATGTGAGAAAGATGTTAGAATGCTGTAACGCATTTTAGCGGGTCGAGTAGCCTATTGGTTTCAGCACCGTGCCTGTCAATCTTACGGCGCGGGTTCGAGTCCCGGTCAGGGAGGTAAAATTTTTATATATATATCAAAAATGCGTTACATCTTTCTCACATATATATATAACCTCGGTAACCTGTTTTGAGACTTGAATTTGTGATTCCGTTGCTGCCGAGTGCTCGCAGGAATTGTCCGTGAAAATTCGCTATCACTGCTCTGCTAAGAGCACATAGGTAAGTTCCATGATGCCTCATAAGACGTCTGGTTGGACAATTCTTTTAGCGGGTCGAGTAGCCGATCGGTTTCAACACCGTGCCTGTCAATCTTACGGCGCGGGTTCAAGTCCCGGTCAGGGAGGTAAAATTTCTATATATATATTAAAAATGCGTTACTGCATTCTAACATCTTTCTCACACACACACACACACACACATATATATATATATATATATATATATATATATATATATATATATATATATATATATATAACACATATGTATATATATATAATTATATATATTGTTAATATATGTTATTATATATATATAGATATATATATATATATATAGATATATAATATAAATTGCCGCTCCTACTCCCCCCTCCCGCAAGTATGCTCTGTATGCATTCATATATAGATATATTCTAATATAAATCTATGTTATTATTAATCATATATCACACCACAACTATATATATCACTCATATACTATCTTATTTACTATATACGATATTTATACTCCACTCATCTTACTTTATATTCTATACTTTAACCTCTACCCCTATCCATCTTATGTATCACCTCCTGTATATATATCGACCATAACTCAAAACCTATCATCTACCTATCCGATCTTTACTCCCCTTTCGTATATTATTTTCTTATCCTTTGAAAAGAATGAAGCGTCACCTGCCTAGATCGCTGCGCCCACTTAGCGCTAACATTTTTTTTTCCAACCTGCCAATGAGCACAGACGATTAAAGGAAAAGTTTGCGACAATTGAACGTAGAGAACAGGAAGTCAAACAAAACGAAGACAGATTAGAAGATAAGATGAGCTCTCACTCAAACAAAGAGATAGATAAGCGCTTGCACAGATTATATCTATCATATGCATAAACTATTCTCTAGAACATAAGAAACCTACACTGAACTTCCCACCACTCAACTTACTATATTTGCGGCAGTTCTGCTACCATTTCAGACTATTGACATTACAAAATAGTTCGGCAGTTGGAGCGAACACGGATCTATCCACCAACGCTACACTGACTCTGCCCCGGTCTAGCACACAATAACAAAAATATAACTGGCACTAGCTCTCCAGCAGGAGCTGCAGGTAACAAAGCAGGCTCAACAGGATAGGTTATTACAGATCAAGTCACAAACTGCTTCTCTTCATGCAAACCAAGAAAGAATGGAGAAGGTATGTAATCCTTTCATTATATTACACTTGAATTCTGAGAGAAATGTTTTGTTTATATTCATATATATATTTAATTATTTTTGTTGGCATTACCTATCGTTATGATAGCATGTACCTTGATTATATATAATTTTGGTCCACTTTAAGGAACGTCAAAGACTAGACCTAGTGAAAAAAGAGGTCATGCAGTCTGTACAATTGGGATTATGCCCAGCATGTCAGAGTAGAAGAGGAACAGGACTTATGTTGGATCTTGTAAACAAATACTCTGCAAATAGTCGTGTACCAGGTGATGGAGGAGAGGGCTATGAAAACAACAGGATAGAAAAACATAATAGTGTAAGCTGAAAAATTGATCGAAGTTGACTTTTTAGGTATATGGTATCAGAATCTTGATTACTTTCAGTATAATGAATCACCAACCAAAATATAATATTAATGTAAAATATAATTAATGATTATTACCATATCTTTTGCACTCATCGATCACCCTACATTCCTCCGCTCGCGGCCCCAGGAATCCTCGCCTGACCGCCTTGCTCGCCCATTGAATGCATGTCCCGGGAAGAATTGAAATCCCTCGATCCCTAATCTCCGTGCGCCCGGACCGACGCCATACGCGAGACTACAGCAGATTGCAGCCTTTGAATCGTCGTGACAGTCGCTGCTTCGTAGTAATCATAAGGGTTGCATGTAACTCAAATAGTGACTTTGTGCTTAGTTCATTTCGAATGGGGATAGATTTGCTTGCCCAGTCTCCATGATAAGTTTTATTTCTGGGCGAGGCAACTTCACGCAGCATACTTTGACTTTTCCCACTGTCATTTATTGTGAAACTAGAGCAATGTTTGTGTTTTAATTTTTAAGTGTTTTATTGTGTTTAGAGACTTGTGTGTCATATGACAGCCTCTATCAATGCTGCAGTTGACTAAAATTATAGTATAGGATTAATATTCATACTCAATGTGCTAGGGCCAAAAAGAAACTAGGTTAGGTCAGGTCAGATCCACTGGTTAGGTTTTGTTCATGTGCTTCGAGTATGGACTTCGAAAACAAGCGGCCTTCTTCGTCGCGTGGACAACGGGGGCGCAGAGACTCCCACTTCCTTGGCTATGGGCCTTACTAAAATAATAGTCTCTAAGGCGTTAGGCTTTGATACCGAAAAAGATGTTTAAATTTCCCGCCAGAAATAGTTGCAGTTCCATGTCGGCCGGTAGAGGTAGAGGATGAGGGGGGGGGGGGGGCGGGGGGGGGGGGGAGGGTGGGGGAAACTCAGAACACGTAAAGAGCTTTCCGGAAAGAAATGAATGCTCAGAACTATGCCAAAACAACGGAAACTTCCCGTTAGAAAAGGATCGTGTCGTAACAGAAGGTTGTTCGCATCTTTATCCAATGTTTACTATGCCTCTTAGTGCATAATAGTCACTTAAGCTCACCAAGCAAACATTGAATCTAATTATTCTCAAGCCTTACAAAGACTAGCTCCACTCTATCCACACCCGTATCTTTTTCTGATCCTACTCTGATTATAACAGATCGCCCACAGTCTAGGCACTTGCCAGGATATGTACCCGTACCCGCCCACCCGATCCCTCGGCACCCTTCTGCAATCGTCTCCGCCATCCTACCTCAGTATATGGCTCTAGTTCTCTTTGACGCACTATCTGGGTGTCCTACGCGTTCGTTCTGTATGTTAGACTGTAAGGAATTATTTCCCAATGATGTCTTTACCGCCTTTACAAGTGCCACTTTTCAGCGGCCCACCCCCCTGAGTTTGAAGCTGCTGCTTCATACTGACACTTAGTTGACGTTTTATGATTATTCCACTACATCTCTATCTACTGATGAGGTTGCCTTTTTAGTATAAAAATATATTTGGCTTCCAACCAGAAGGTTTAGAATAAATCTAGAAAAGGCAATGATCATCTTGTTATTCTCCACCCTGATTACACTAATTAGTTCTGTGGTTATAATCCTTGCGTCACTTCCAGAAAAAAAAGTTATAGACCGAGAAAAAAAAAGCACCGCTTGAATGTGGGTTAGACCCAAAAGGATCTCCCCGTCTACCCTTCACCTGACGCTTCTTAATTGCAGTTATTTTTCTTTCTTTTGATGCCGAAACCCTCCTGCTACCACAACAATCAATTTCTCAAATATCTCTGCCAGAGCATTCACAGGATTCTTATTCATCTTAAATTTTCTTCTCGGACTTATCATGTATGAAATCAAGGAGCCCTTGAGCGAGGTTACTGGAGTTATAGTCAAAAATGACATTTGATTTGCACTTAGAAGTTGCTTCATTAGAAGTTAACTTTAAATTTAAGTAAAAGGCGATTAATTGCATTCAGTTTCGGTCTGACCCTCGGTGTTAACCCACCTTTACTTATTAAAGCCCAAAAGAGGCATATCACCGTTAATGATAGGAATGGAGTTTAACTTCTAACCAAGGGAACAGATAGTTCAAGAAAAAGCTGCTAACTTCCCCTTAAGCGGTTAAATTCCGTGTATGTTCCTGGTATTATAGTGAAAAGAACATGTTACATTTTCATTGTAAAGCTAAAGGTTATTAACCCTTTTAAAAACACCTCCAGGCAATAATTGTTCCCTTGCAGCTTCAATGCAATGCTCTTATATAAGCTTTATAAGAAAACATATATACCAATACAATTACCTAAAAAAGGAATCAACATATACACTTTCATGTTATTGTCCTGGAAAACCTGTAAATACTCGGAACCTCTTCTAACGAAAGAATAAATACTTTGCCCATCATAATATTCTGATCACCCTACATCTCGTACTTTCTGGTAATACCTCTCCACTACCCAAAAATGTCTTTCTAATTCCTCAAGCTGATAAATAAGTTATAAATCATACAGACTCAGAAAATACAACCCTTCTATAAGTATCTAAAGAATTCAACTTATATCTAACCCCATTTAAATTTTAAAATAACCTACCACCCCTCCAATTAATCTTACAATTAAAGCTGATATTTAAAAGAGGGAGTTCATATAAATTATATAAGGGCATGGAAAGATTAATTAAGCCAAACTAACACCTCCAAAAATAGGCCCTAGTCTCAAGCCCATTATAGGAGTAGTTATTACTTTCCCATCGCTAACAGAATATAAATTGCCTAAGTTAAAATCCCCTCAAAGAATATAATATACTAACCGTATATATAACAGTTAATCCAGTAGCTAAAACATAATACAAGATACCAAATTGATAAAAGATGTAAACGCGACCTCTAGAATTATATCCTTAGAATAAACCCCAGCTAAGAATGGCGTTCCATACAAAGCAGATTTGCAAGATTTATACACATTCTAGTTAAAGGTATGTGATACACTAACCCCCTATAATACGAATATCCTGGTAATCTTTTACTCTATTAATTACAGCCCCACCACACATGAATAAAAGTGTTTTGAATATCATTACTTCTAGCTGACTCAAAGTTGATAACACAATTTTTTTTTAAATCATATTCAAATTTCGCTCCCAACGATAAATAGAGTTTAACTAGACAATAAAATATGAATTTAAGACATCTGTCCCTCCAAAGTCGGTCTGAACCGAATTAGCAAATATACTTCCGCTATAACCAGAGTAGATGAATGAACTAAAGCCGAAACAAGAGATGCTAATGCTGCTGGTAACCACGCTGAGAAAGAAATTTAAGCACTTTATTATTGCCGGCAAAACCACCAGACCACACAAAATACAATTTAAGCTTAGATTTAGTATATTTTCTACATTAAGAATCCACCCCCAAATCTAAAGAGTAAAGAAATTCCGATTTGAAAGCAGTAAGCAACAGCCTTTGCCGAATTCTCATTTGATAATAAATCGCTAACGCGTAAGACCATGCTTGTCCTCTTTTTAAACAAAGCAAAGAATAAATGAGAACTTAAAGACCCTCATAAAAATACTATTCTTGATAGATATATTGAAGCTATTAACACAGTCTAAACTGAATTTTATCATATCTTCGGCTCCACAGACCGACGTTTTATCTAATCTATTTAAACAACGACAATATATATATAATTAAGAACAAGAAAATAAAGCCCTGTAAAATTTACCATGTTGACTTAACGAAAATATGCATAAAGTATAAGCAGCTCTAAAAGATAATAAAGAAATTACTACCTTTCTGACTTTTCAAGATAATTATACTCTAATGATTAAGCTAATTTCACCTAACATTTAAAGTAGGGGGAGCTGCTATATTTCCATCTCAACAAAAACCACCAAAGAGCTATACTAGATCTAAATTTTATCAGCCCCTTTTTAATCAATCTCGTCTCCCCACTCGCCCCTACACTATATTAGCTAGACAAAATAAACCAGAGGAACATTACTATAGCATCATTTAATCCTCATCAACTAAACACAACTAACCCTGATAGCACAAGCAATATACGAGTTACAGAAGAATAAGCAATCAAAGCTTTTATATCAGCCTGACGCAAACACATTGTACGGGTTTTTCTTCTAATTGGCCTTATTTTCAAGGTGTTTTCATGTTTATATTGGGATGATGAATAAAACCACACGTTCTAACCATATATACAATTTATTTACATTAAACACAAATAAATTTTAGTTCTTTAAACCGACACCAAAAATACTAGAACAATCCACGGCCAGGTAGAAGATATGGGGCGTGGCATAATCGGTTGTTTGAAGACTAGTGGCGTATTGTCATCACACTATACATCACAAAATAAAAGCTGGAAATAATAAAACCAATCAGTTTCCATATTACGCACGTACTACAAGACACAGAAAAGAAACATAAATGAATGTAAAACTAACAAACTCACGAGCAGGTGAAATGGTACTACTAACGCGAGCAGGGTCAGTGGCAAAGTGACCGAAACAGGTGAGGGAACACCTCCGACCATGCTCTTTACACTCAGGGAGAGCGCATATAAATAAAAAGTTAACAGTATAATTAAATACTTTGGGATTAAGTAATTAATTATCAACATTAATATACCATGCAATTTAGCAACCTTTACTTCTTCTTCTTCTTCTTTCTTCTTGATGGATTGACTGACTGGAATTACGAGTGAGGGTCAGAAACATCTGTCTTTGGCGCCCGGCCGGCCGGCCGGCGGTGGGAGAGAGAATGAAGAGAAACCAGTAGATGGCGGAGCTATAGATTATATCATGTCATACCATATCATATTGTCTTTGTTATCTTATATGATGTATATGTATACACACATTACATTACATTACATTACCTTTTACTTTACTTTTCCTTTTCCTTTACTTTACCTACCTACTTTTACTTACTTACTTACTTACTGACTGACTCTACTTTACTTCACTTCTCCTGCCTGGAATGGCGGGGGGTTGGGGAGGGGGGGGGGCTCAAGCCCTTACTCGGGGAGGTGGCAGGGGGGGGGGGAGGGGCTCGAAAAAAGCCCATACTCGGGAAGGTGGGCGCAAGCCGGTCCTCCGGCTGGCGGGTCGGCACGGCGAGGGTCCTTGAGTGGCCCTTCACTTGGGTCCAGGTGGGCGGGTCTTGGGCCCGAGCCTTTTGCACGGGTCCGGGGGGTCGGTTTCGACGGTGTTGTTGTGGTCCCGGGCCCTAACCAGCCGTCCGGATAATGTAGGGGCTGGGTTGGCCCCGCCGGCCTGCAGGGATCGGGTGGTCTGCCTCCTGTCGAGCCGCCACTCCGGCTCGGGCCTCCTGAGGCTTGCGGGCGTCCTGGCTGGCCTCGGCCCGGGGCGCGCGGCGGGCACGGGTGGCGGGCGCCTCCGAGCCGGGGCGGCGGTGCGCCTGTCGCTGGAGTCCCCCGGGGCGCGGCGGGCGCCTCCCTACTGCAGGGATCGGGTGGTTTGCCTCCTGTCGAGCCGCCACTCCGGCTCGGGCCTCCTGAGGCTTGCGGGCGTCCTGGCTGGCCTCGGCCCGGGGCGCGAGGCGGGCGCCTCCGAGCCAGGGCGGGGCGGGCGCCTCCCTCCTGCAGGGATCGGGTGGTTTGCCTCCTGTCGAGCCGCCACTCCGGCTCGGGCCTCCTGAAACTTGCGGGCGTCCTGGCTGGCCTCGGCCCGGGGCGCGCGGCGGGCGCGCGGCGGGCGCGGGTGGCGGGCGCCTCCCTCCTGCAGGGATCGGGTGGTTTGCCTCCTGTCGAGCCGCCACTCCGGCTCGGGCCACCTGAGGCTTGCGGGCGGCCTGGCCTGGGCCCGTGGCTGGGCGGGCGCGGGTGGCGGGCGCCTCCGAGCCGGGGCGGCGGTGTGCCTGTCGCCTTCTCGGGGGGCGCCTCCTTCCTAGGGGGATTGGTTTGATCCTCTTCCTCTTCCTACTCCTCTCGAGCCCCCGCTTCGGCTCGGGCCTCCTGTGGCGGCGCCGAGCCGCCTGCCGAGTCCTCGGCGGGCCCCTCCCTCCTCGGGAGACTGGTTTGTTCCTCCTCCTCTCGAGCCTCCGCTTCGGCTCGGGCATCCTGTGGCGGCGCGGAGGCGCCTGCCGCCTTCTCGAGGGGGGCGCCTCCCTCCTTTGGGGGATTGGTTTGTTCCTCCTCCTCTCGGGCCTCCGCCCGGTGCCGTCGCCCTTGCGGGCGGCGCGGGCCTGGCGCGGGTGGCCTCGGCACGGGTCGCGGGGAGGGCGCCTTGGCGCGGAGTGCGGCCGGTCATTCCTGTCCAGGTGGGCGGGCCTTGGGCGCGAGCCTCCCGCGCGGGTGCGGGGGTTCGGCTTGGGCGGGGTTGGTGCGGTCCCGGGCCCTAACCAGCCGTCCGGATATATGTATGGGGAGGCTCCCGCCTGGCCGCTCCTGGGGGCGGTGGCCGTGAGTTTTGCCTCCTCCCGAGCCGCCACTTCGGCTCGGGCCTCCTGAGGCTTGCGGGTGGCGGGCGCCTCCGAGCCGGGGCGGCGGTGTGCCTGTCGCCTTCTCGGGGGGCGCCTCCTTCCTAGGGGGATTGGTTTGATCCTCTTCCTCTTCCTACTCCTCTCGAGCCCCCGCTTCGGCTCGGGCCTCCTGTGGCGGCGCCGAGCCGCCTGCCGAGTCCTCGGCGGGCCCCTCCCTCCTCGGGAGACTGGTTTGTTCCTCCTCCTCTCGAGCCTCCGCTTCGGCTCGGGCATCCTGTGGCGGCGCGGAGGCGCCTGCCGCCTTCTCGAGGGGGGCGCCTCCCTCCTTTGGGGGATTGGTTTGTTCCTCCTCCTCTCGGGCCTCCGCCCGGTGCATTCCCCATTGCAGGCGGCGCCGGCCTTGGGCGCGAGCCCTCGGCACGGGTCGCAGGGAGGGCGCCTTGGCGCGGAGTGCGGCCGGTCATTCCTGTCCAGGTGGGCGGGCCTTGGGCGCGAGCCTCCCGCGCGGGTGCGGGGGTTCGGCTTGGGCGGGGTTGGTGCGGTCCCGGGCCCTAACCAGCCGTCCGGATATATGTATGGGGAGGCTCCCGCCTGGCCGCTCCTGGGGGCGGGGGCCGTGAGTTTTGCCTCCTCCCGAGCCGCCACTTCGGCTCGGGCCTCCTGAGGCTTGCGGGCGGCCTGGCCTGGGCCCGTGGCCGGGCGGTCGCGGGTGGGGGCCACCTCCGAGCCGGGGGCGGCGGTGTGCCTGTCGCCTTCTCGGGGGGCGCCTCCTTCCTAGGGGGATTGGTTTGATCCTCTTCCTCTTCCTACTCCTCTCGAGCCCCCGCTTCGGCTCGGGCCTCCTGTGGCGGCGCCGAGCCGCCTGCCGAGTCCTCGGCGGGCCCCTCCCTCCTCGGGAGACTGGTTTGTTCCTCCTCCTCTCGAGCCTCCGCTTCGGCTCGGGCATCCTGTGGCGGCGCGGAGGCGCCTGCCGCCTTCTCGAGGGGGGCGCCTCCCTCCTTTGGGGGATTGGTTTGTTCCTCCTCCTCTCGGGCCTCCGCCCGGTGCATTCCCCATTGCAGGCGGCGCCGGCCTTGGGCGCGAGCCCTCGGCACGGGTCGCGGGGAGGGCGCCTTGGCGCGGAGTGCGGCCGGTCATTCCTGTCCAGGTGGGCGGGCCTTGGGCGCGAGCCTCCCGCGCGGGTGCGGGGGTTCGGCTTGGGCGGGGTTGGTGCGGTCCCGGGCCCTAACCAGCCGTCCGGATATATGTATGGGGAGGCTCCCGCCTGGCCGCTCCTGGGGGCGGGGGCCGTGAGTTTTGCCTCCTCCCGAGCCGCCACTTCGGCTCGGGCCTCCTGAGGCTTGCGGGCGGCCTGGCCTGGGCCCGTGGCCGGGCGGTCGCGGGTGGGGGCCACCTCCGAGCCGGGGCGGCGGTGCGCCTGTCGCCTTCTCGGGGGGCGCCTCCTTCCTAGGGGGATTGGTTTGATCCTCTTCCTCTTCCTACTCCTCTCGAGCCCCCGCTTCGGCTCGGGCCTCCTGTGGCGGCGCCGAGCCGCCTGCCGAGTCCTCGGCGGGCCCCTCCCTCCTCGGGAGACTGGTTTGTTCCTCCTCCTCTCGAGCCTCCGCTTCGGCTCGGGCATCCTGTGGCGGCGCGGAGGCGCCTGCCGCCTTCTCGAGGGGGGCGCCTCCCTCCTTTGGGGGATTGGTTTGTTCCTCCTCCTCTCGGGCCTCCGCCCGGTGCATTCCCCATTGCAGGCGGCGCCGGCCTTGGGCGCGAGCCCTCGGCGCGGGTCGCGGGGAGGGCGCCTTGGCGCGGAGTGCGGCCGGTCATTCCTGTCCAGGTGGGCGGGCCTTGGGCGCGAGCCTCCCGCGCGGGTGCGGGGGTTCGGCTTGGGCGGGGTTGGTGCGGTCCCGGGCCCTAACCAGCCGTCCGGATATATGTATGGGGAGGCTCCCGCCTGGCCGCTCCTGGGGGCGGGGGCCGTGAGTTTTGCCTCCTCCCGAGCCGCCACTCCGGCTCGGGCCTCCTGAGGCTTGCGGGCGGCCTGGCCTGGGCCCGTGGCCGGGCGGGCGCGGGTGGCGGGCGCCTCCGAGCCGGGGGCGGCGGTGCGCCTGTCGCCTTCTCGGGGGGCGCCTCCTTCCTTGGTGGACTCCTTGGCTTGTGTTATTTTCCTCCTCCTCCCGGGCCGCCGGTCCGGCTGTGGCACGGCATGGCATGGCATGGGGTCGCGGGCGGGCGGGCGAGAGCCTCCTTCGTTTGGTGCATTGGCTTGTGTTTTCCCTCCTCTCGGGCCGCCGGTCCGGCTGTGGCATCCAGTGCATTCCCCCATTCCAGGTGGCGCGGGCCTTGGGCGCGAGCCCTCGGCGCGGGTCGCGGGGAGGGCGCCTTGGCGCGGAGTGCGGCCGGTCATTCCTGTCCAGGTGGGCGGGCCTTGGGCGCGAGCCTCCCGCGCGGGTGCGGGGGTTCGGCTTGGGCGGGGTTGGTGCGGTCCCGGGCCCTAACCAGCCGTCCGGATATATGTATGGGGAGGCTCCCGCCTGGCCGCTCCTGGGGGCGGGGGCCGTGAGTTTTGCCTCCTCCCGAGCCGCCACTTCGGCTCGGGCCCCCTGAGGCTTGCGGGCGGCCTGGCCTCGGTCCGTGGCCGGGCGGTCGCGGGTGGGGGCCGCCTCCGAGCCGGGGCGGCGGTGCGCCTGTCGCCTTCTCGGGGGGCGCCTCCTTCCTTGGTGGACTCCTTGGCTTGTGTTACTTTCCTCCTCCCGGGCCGCCGGTCCGGCTGTGGCATGGCATGGCATGGCATGGCATGGGGTGGCGGGCGGGCGGGCGGGCGAGAGCCTCCTTCGTTTGGTGCATTGGCTCGTGTTTTTTTCTCCTCTCGGGCCGCCGGTCCGGCTGTGGCTTGCTGTGGCGGGGGCCTCCTTCGTTGGTGGATTGGCTCTTGTTTTTCCTCCTCTCGGGCCGCCGGTCCGGCGGTGGCATGGCATGGCATAGGGTGGCGGGCGGGCGAGAGCCTCCTTCGTTGGTGGATTGGCTTGTGTTTTTCCTCCTCTCGGGCCGCCGGTCCGGCGGTGGCATGCTGTTGCATGGTGTGGCGGGCGGCGGCTCTCCCTCGGGCCGCCCGAGCGCAGAAGGCGTTGCTCTCTCCGCCCCAGCCGGCCGACCTTTGGGGTTGCCGTGGCGCCTGGGCGCCCCTGCCTTGGCGTGCGCATTTGGGTCCAGGCGGGCCTCCTCCCCTTTGGAGCCGCCCCGGTGGCGTGGGTGTTGCGGATTTTGCGGTGTTGTTGTGGTCTCGGGCCCTAACCAGCCGTCCGGATAATGGCAGGGGGGAGCCGTCCGCAGCGTGGGCGGATGCCTGGCCTCGGTTGTGCCCCGCCGAGCCGGCTCTGTCCTTAATCCCCCCTGCCTTTCCAGGCCTGCGCCCTCCCCCTGAGCGCACAGGACGCAGCGATTTTCGCCGAGCGATTGCGGCCCCTCTCCCCCTCGCTCGGTGCGCCGCGTCTCTTCTGCTCGTCGGCGGGCCGGCCAAACCCTCCCCCCCTCTCTCTTCCCCGGGAGCGGCGGGCGTTAAACCCCGTCTGGCCCACCTCTCACAGCAATAGCCGTGGGCTCGCGCCCTTCTGGTTGGCCCGAGGCCGCCGAGGTAACCAGTCCTCGCGCCGCCGACGGCCGGCCGGGCCCTGCCCTTCATATATGCGGCTGCCCAACCCTTCTCTGTTTCCGTTCGGAATTGTTTCCCGAGTGCCCTTCGCGGCCTCACCCTCGCGCGGTCCGCCCTTGGGTCTGTACTCCCGTCGGCCACGGCCGATAACGCCGAGTTAGATCCCGGGTGTGCGTAACCTGCGACGAGAGGAAGCTCTTTCGGCAATCACCGACTTTGATCCGCCCATGTGATTGACATGTTTTTACCTTTTGGTTCTTGCTCGACGCTCGGGTGCCTTTCCCCCCCCTTGCTGTCGGGCTCGGCCCACGCCTTGGGCGCTGCCCCTCCCTCTCCTCCTTCTGTTCTTCCCGCCTCTCCTCTGGTGTCTCCTACGCGGGTCCTCTGCCCCTTTTGGGGGTCGGCCACGGTAGGAGGATGGAGGACGACTCGGGCGCTGGAGGAACGGGCCAGTGAGTGGCTTGGAATTGGCCATCTTTTTGGAGGGAGGGTGCGTGCTTTTTTGGCTGGGTTTTTACTTGGAGGTTTTATTCTGGCCCGACGAGTTCCCCCTTTTCCCCTCGTAGCGGCGCCGATAGCCCCTATTTTGAACGCCCTCGAAAACTCTCCAACTCTCTCTCTCTGCTGCTGCTGCTGCAGCTGCTGCCGCAGCCAGCCTCCCCCCCCGAAAAAGGAGGAGGAAGAGGCGGTGGTGGCGGTGGCGGAGGCGGAAGAAGAAGAAGAACAAGGCGGGGAGCAGTAGAGCTTGCCTCCATCGGAAGACGGCCCCCGTCTTCCGTCGCCGGCCTCCGCTGTGGCGCGGGACGCGGCGGCGGCGGCGGGTCGTTGACGACTGGTGTGCTATTATTGCCATGTGCTACCTGGTTGATCCTGCCAGTAGTCATATGCTTGTCTCAAAGATTAAGCCATGCATGTGTAAGTACAGGCCGACTTAAGGCGAAACCGCAGACGGCTCATTAAATCAGATACAACTCATTGGATCTCTGCTGAACCGCATTACTTGGATAACTGTGGTAATTCTAGAGCTAATACATGCCTTTGGAGTCTCCGACCGCGAGGGAGGAGCGCTTTTATTAGACCAAAACCCCGGGCGCGCGGCTCGCGAGGGCCGCGCGCCCCACTCTCTTGGTGAAACAGAATAACTTTTGCCGAGCGCACGACCCCTCCCTGACGGGTTGGGTCGGCGCCGCGTCCTGCAGGCGTCTGCCTTATCAGCTCTCGATTGTAGGTTAAACGCCTACAATGGCTATCACGGGTAACGGGGAATCAGGGTTCGATTCCGGAGAGGGAGCCTGAGAGACGGCTACCACATCTAAGGAAGGCAGCAGGCGCGCAAATTACCCACTCCCGGCACGGGGAGGTAGTGACGAAAAATACTGTTGCGAGCCCCGAACGGGGCTTCGCAATTGGAATGAGTACACTTTAAATCCTTGTACGAGGATCAAGTGGAGGGCAAGTCTGGTGCCAGCCGCCGCGGTAATTCCAGCTCCACTAGCGTATATTAAAGTTGTTGCGGTTGAAACGCTCGTAGTTGGAACTCTGCTCCGGACCGGCGGTCCGCCTTAGCGGCGGTCACTCCCGGGTTCCGAGCTGTGTCCCCGCCGGCTTGCAGGGGGTTTGTATGCCCTTAACCGGGTGTCCCCTTGTGGCCGGCACGTTTACTTTGAAAAAATTAGAGTGCTCAGAGCAGGCTGACGATTGCTTACAGCCCGAATGGTCGTGCATGGAATGATGGAAGAGGACCTCGGTTCTATTTTGTCGGTTTTTCGGAACCCGAGGTAATGATTAAGAGAAGCAGACGGGGGCATTCGTACTGCGACGCCAGAGGTGAAATTCTTAGACCGTCGCATGACGACCTAATGCGAAAGCATCTGCCAAGGATGTTTTCATTGATCAAGAACGAAAGTTAGAGGTTTGAAGGCGATCAGATACCGCCCTAGTTCTAACCTTAAACGATGCTGACTAGCAATCCGCCGCAGTTATTCCCATGACCCGGCGGGGAGCTTCCGGGAAACCAAAGTCTTTGAGTTCCGGGGGAAGTATGGTTGCAAAGCTGAAACTTAAAGGAATTGACGGAAGGGCACCACCAGGAGTGGAGCCTGCGGCTCAATTTGACTCAACACGGGGAAACTCACCAGGCCCGGACACCGGAAGGATTGACAGAATGAAGGCTCTTTCTCGATTCGGTGGGTGGTGGTGCATGGCCGTTCTTAGTTGGTGGAGTGATCTGTCTGGTTAATTCCGATAACGAACGAGACTCTAGCCTGCTAAATAGTCGACGGGTCTCGTCCTCGCGCCGCCTTCCAGGGCGGCGACGAGTCGGGTCGACGGAAAGGTGAGAGTGCTCGCTAGCTTTTTTTGGCTGGCTTGCCCCCTCTCCAAATCGCGGTCCGTCGAGAGGGGCTCCGACGGTGGTGGTGGTGGTGGCGGCGGTGGTCTGCTGCGCGCGTGTGCACTGGCAGTTCTCCCCCCCTCCCCCCGCCCCCCTGAAGACCCCCTCCCGGCTTGGAAGGGCCCTGTCGAAGGTAATAGTGCAGCGGTGGATGTACTGTGCAATGACCCTCCTTCTTCTTTCGAACGCCATTACGGGGGGCTCTCGGGACGGCTCCCGACTCTCCTCCTCCTTCTGTGATAGGCTCTGGTACCCCTCTGTCTCTCTCTCGCTGTAGGAGGGAAAGGAGGCGGGTGGAGCGAAGGTGGAGGCGCCGAACCCCAAAGTTAATCTTTTTCCCGCCCCCGCCTGGGTTACCGGGACTTTTCGTGGCCAGCTGGTGATCGACGACGTCCGTGTCGCGGTCTGTGCTTTGCTTTTGTTTTTGTCAAACGAATTGTTTACTTCCCCTCGGCCCCCCGGTCGAGTGGGAGGCGAGCGAGTCGCGTGCGAACTCGAAAAAACCCTCTCCAAGACTCTTAACGGGGGATCACTTGGCTCGTGGGTCGAGGAAGACCGCGGCAAAAAGCGTAGTCTGATGGCTATCGCAATTGTCCCGTGATTCCATCGACGTGTCGAACGCACATTGCGGCGGCCCTGTGCCTTCTTCGAAGGACGGCCGCCACCCTCCCTCGAGTGTCGTGACGTTGCCTACCGGGAGACAGTATGGACGGCTGCGGCGGCCCCCCCGCCGCCCGTTCTCCGGTAGGCCGACACAGTGTTTCTGTTGAGAGTGAGGCGAAAGATCGCCGTGCGTGGGCCTCCGTGCCGCCCCAGAAAGCTGGCGAGGTGTGGAGGCCTGCTAAGCACCATGGGGCCCGTCGTCCATTAGCGGCGCGCGAGCTGTTGACCTTGCCGTGGGTGCGAGGCCGGGGGCTCGTCCCCCTTTGCCTTTGCACCGCTAGGCGCCCTGAGGAGTTCGCTGGACTTCCGAAGGAAGGCGCTCGGGAGGAAGGTGTGGGAGGTTGTTCTCCACATCCCCGCCTCGCTAAAAGTCCCTTGTGTTGTCCAGATGTTCCCTTAAGACCCTTTTCCTCGATGAGCGATGGTTCGCCGGGCGGCGCGCGGGCGGGTCGCAAGACCCCCGCCGCCGCCCTCCTCCTCCTCCTCCTTCCTTCTACCCAGGGGATGTAAGCCAGAGAGGTTCCTCCCCTCTGCCCGGCCAGCCAGCCAGCCAGCCGCCGGCCTCTTCTCTTTTTGCCGCTCCTCCTTCCCCCCCCTCCGCGAGGGGTCTCTCTCTCTCTCTCTCCGTCTGCCGCCCCCTGTGACGGCAAGGAAAAGAGGGAGGAGGCTCTCTCAAGGGCTCGGAGGGTGCGTGTGCTGGAGCGCTTTGGAAGCAGGCAGGCAGGCGAGCAGGCAGGGCTGGCCAGGCCAGACCAGTGTCTGATGAGAGAGATGTAAAGAAAAGGCTTTAGCCGGCTTGGGCCGGTTATTCCTTTGGGTTGAGGAGCCGCTCCGCGCCAAAAGTCTCTGTTGGCGGGGTTAAGGCGCTGCATAAGAAGGTGTGGGCCCTGGGGTTGGGGCGAGGCCGCATGGCGCGCCCCCATACGTCCAGGTGTTCCCATGACCGTCCTTAACCCCCCACCTCCCCGGCTGGGCGGAGGTAACCTGTCGCCAAAAAAAAAAAAAAAAAAAAAACACCAAAAAAGCTACGGCTCTCCTCGTCGGTAGTGGACGACTAGCCGGCTAATCTCAAAAGGGCGGCGGGAAGAGACGGCCGTGTCTCTCTCCCGTTACGTCCCGTCCCCCCTTCCTTGACCAAGATGACAAACCCGCTTGGAAGGCCTAGGGTGTTCGTCGGTCTCGGTTTTGAGCGTGCTACGGCGCGCGCGCGCGGGCGATTGGTTTGGGTCGAGGCGCTGCATAAGAAGGTGCGGGCCCTGGGGGTGGGGCGAGGCCGCGAGGCGCGCCCCTATACGCCCAGGTGTTCACTTGACCGTCCTCCCCTACCCTTCGCACCAGAGGGAGCTGACGCAAGAGAGAGCGAGCTTGGTGATGATGATTGATGATTGATGATGATGACAGTGAGCGGCGGCAGGAGGAGTTTTTGGCTTCCCAATGTCTGGGTGAGAGAGCGAGCGAGGAAAAAGCGAATGAGCCATCTTGGACCCTCTTCTTTTGTGCCTTGGGCGGCCGATTTTCGGCCGGCGAGAAAGAAGGGGGGAGAGCGAGCGAACGAGTCCCTCGCATGCGAGCTAGTCGCCGGCCACGCCGCCGTTGCGTGAGCCCGGGGCGTGCTACAGCCGACGGAGCAGCAGCCGCCCCCCCCACCATGGAAGGACTGCGCTGGTCTTGTCGCGTTTTGGGGGCTCGCTAAAGCTCTGTGAATGCTTCTTAATAATAAGCTGATGACCTCGAGTGGAGGGAGATGACCCGCCCAATTTAAGCATATTAATGAGCGGAGGAAAAGAAACCAACCGGGATTCCCTGAGTAAGTGCGACCGAA
Source organism: Penaeus japonicus (assembly GCF_977035675.1). Lineage (NCBI taxonomy): Eukaryota > Metazoa > Arthropoda > Malacostraca > Decapoda > Penaeidae > Penaeus > Penaeus japonicus. The sequence continues at coordinate 45,305,828 of NW_028234411.1, forward strand.
ACGGGAAGAGCCCAGCGCAAAGCCTCGCGTCCCTTAACAGGGGGCTTGAGGGGTGCTGCGTTGGGGAGAGGTCCTGCACGCGCTCCCGCGCCGCCTAAGTTGTTCATGAAAGACTCCAATACCCAGGGAGGGTGTCAGGCCCGTGTGGCGGAAGTCGTACCCCTCCTCGTTCGCGGGGAGGGGGGTTTCGGGAGTGCGGAACGGGCCTCTCCTTAGAGTCGGGTTGCCTGAAACCGCAACCTAAAGCAGGTGGTAAACTCCATCTAAGGCTAAATACGACCACGAGACCGATAGCGAACAAGTACCGTGAGGGAAAGTTGAAACAGAACCCTGTAGAGAGAGTTCAAGAGAACGTGAAACCGTTAAGAGGCTAAACGGGCGGAGATTCGAAGATCGAACTGGGGGGATTCAGTTCGACGGTTTGTCCGGGAGACGGCAGCGGGTTTAGTTGGCGGCTGCGGCTCGCGACCTCCCTTTCTCTCGATCCTTCGGGGTCGGGGGAGGCAGGGGGCGCGGCCCGCCGCCTGCCCGGCGCCGGCGGGCGATCTTCCCCCCGCAGTAGGTCGCCGCGACGCGTTGGGGTTTGGGGCGTCTAAGGCCCGGGTTCTGGCAGGAACCGGCGGCGCGTGCTGCGTGTCGGGAGATGGGGTTTCTCGCCCCTCTGTCGCCGCGGCGTTCCAGCGCGCTCGTCCGGGGATCCCCCGGCGTCCTCGTCTTGCTCCCCCGACGGTCACTTCTCCGGGGCGCTGGGCCGGCTATAAACGCCGCGCCCGTTTTTTTTGCCTTCGCGGCGTGCAAAGAGTCGATCCTCCACCCGACCCGTCTTGAAACACGGACCAAGGAGTCCAACATGTATGCGAGTCAGTGGGCGCACTAAATCCACGGGCGCAATGAAAGTGATTGGGCCGATCCCTCGGCGAGCGGGCGGCCGCGCGCACCCGGACGGAGTGACTGACTTTCCTCCCCGGGACGGCGCGGAGTCCCGCTTCCGCTCCCGCACGCCGGGGTCCCTTCTTTCGGGCGGGGGCCTTCGGGGGGCGCAGGCCCGGGACTCGCCATGACGAACGGGCGCCGCCGCCCTCCCCGGGCGGGTTTCCGGCGTCCGGATGTGTCGGCGGGTACCCAGAGCATAAATGTTGGGACCCGAAAGATAGTGAACTATGCTTGGCCAGGATGAAGCCAGGGGAAACCCTGGTGGAGGTCCGAAGCGTTTCTGATGTGCAAATCGATCGCCAGAGCTGAGTATAGGGGCGAAAGACCAATCGAACTATCTAGTAGCTGGTTCCCTCCGAAGTTTCCCTCAGGATAGCTGGCGCTCATGTCGAACGAGTTCCATCCGGTAAAGCGAATGACTAGGGGTGTTGGGGACGAAATGTCCTCAGCCCATTCTCAAACTTTAAATGGGTGAGGTGCCGGGCTTGCTTCGCTGAAGCCCCGGACGAGAATCGGAGTGCCTAGTGGGCCAATTTTGGTAAGCAGAACTGGCGCTGTGAGATGAACCAAACGTGGAGTTAAGGGGCCTAAATGGATGCTAATTCCGATCCCATGGAAGGGAGTTGCTTGCTATAGACAGCAGGACGGTGGCCATGGAAGTTGGAATCCGCTAAGGAGTGTGTAACAACTCACCTGCCGAAGCAAGTAACCCCGAAAATGGCATGGCGCTCAAGCATCCTCCCGATACTCTACCGCCGGGCGCACTATTGGCTGCGACGAGGAGGTCTCGAGGCCCCGGCGAGTAGGAGGGCGCGGTGGTGAGCGTAGAAGGATACGGCGTGAGCCGGTCTGGAGCCGCCACCGGTGCGGATCTTGGTGGTAGTAGCAAATGCTCGAGCAAGCCGGACCCTCGTTGACCGAAGCGGAGGAGGGTTCCCCGCCAACATCGCTTGGTCGTGGTTAAGTCGGCCCTTAGTCCGAGGATAGCTTCCCTCCCATCCCCTGGAAAATGCCACAAGAAAGCAGTGTGTGTGGAGCGCGTTTGCCGATGCCTCCTCCTGTTTTTTTGCGTGGGGGTAGAGTCGGCACGAGCCGGTGGAGCGAGCCAGCGGCAAGAGTCGAGAGGAGTCGGCGGCGGCGGTGGTTGTTGCTGCTGCTGCTTTTGTCGCTGATGACCGGCTGTTTGTCTGTTTGGTCTGGCGAGCTCTCGGTTTGTCGGCGCCGGTCGAGCTCCCGAGTCTTAGTCTGAAAGCGGCGGGGTACGGCGCCACGGCCTTTGGCGGCCCTGTCATGGCGGATGCAGTAATGCAGCCTACGCTGCCGCTGACTCTGACGACGGGCTCGCCTGTGGGCGGGGCGGCACCACGTCCCGCCGGCGGCGTCTTGGCGAGCTCTTGTTCCTCCTCCTCCTCCCCGATTGAAGGGCGGGCATCCCTCCCGCCCTCTCGAGCGAGCGAGCGAGCCAGCCACGACTCCCCCCCTTTGACTCATCGGTTTGCCGTGACGCAATGACAGGACTAGCAAAAAGCCGAGGAGGGGCCTGGTCAGAGGTCCTCTCCTCCTCTACCCCTCTCTCTGTTGGAAGGCTAAGAGAGAACGGGAAAATCAGTCCGGCAGATTGCGGGCTAAAGGGAATACGGTCAAAATCAGACAGAGCCCGCGCGCGGGTCAGTGCGGGTGGTTGCCGCCGACGGCCGGAACGTCCTCCGGCGGTACCCGCGTCGGACGAGTCTTGTACTCTGCCTGGCGCGGGGTGACGGAGGGCGGGATGGTGTCGGTTTGAACCTCCTCCCCTCTGTTGGCAGAGGGCGCCTATCCATAGGATAAAGGGTTCTCCTCCCTCCCTTCTTCAATCTCTCGCGGGGGGCGAGCCGGCTGGCTAGCTAGCTAGCTAGCTGGATGGTCCCGGCTCCGGGGTTCTCTTTTGTCCCCCGTGCGCCAGCGGCCGCCTAGAGTCGAACACGCCTGCTTGTCGATCCTTTGACCAAAGCCTGATTTTTTTTCTTGAAAGAGTGGACGACGGACGACGGACGGCGGCGGCTGCTGGCCCCCCCCCCCCTTTTCTCTTCCGTGCAGCACGCCTGCGTGCAGCCCTTCCTGAAGTAATCGCATCGATGGGGTCTCGTTTACCCCGTGCAGCGCCCCAAAAGTGGCGAGGGTGATGATGATGGTAGAAACGGTGGTTCTGGAGTTAGGGCAGTGCTCCCGGCAACGGGCAGACTCGTTCGCCGACGCCGGCGGTAGCCCGGGCAAGAGCTTTCTTCTCTTTTTTAGGCTGCCGGAGGCCCCTTAGTTCGTTCACATTGAGTGGAGGTCGTTGGCCGTAACAGCCATACGTGAGATTGTATAGAGTGTGGAAGCAATTCTCGCTGTTGCGATCGCGAGAGAGAGAGAGAGAGAGAGAGAGAGAGAGAGAGAGAGAGAGAGAGAGAGAGAGAGAGAGAGAGAGAGAGAGAGAGAGAGAGAGAGAGAGAGAGAGAGAGAGAGAGAGAGAGAGAGAGAGAGAGGTTAGGTTAGGTTAGGTTAGGTTAGGTTAGGTTAGGTTAGGTTAGGTTAGGTTAGGTTAGGTTAGGTTAGGTTAGGTTAGGTTAGGTTAGGTTAGGTTAGGTTAGGTTAGGTTAGGTTAGGTTAGGTTTAGGTTAGGTTAGGTTTAGGTTTAGGTTAGGTTAGGTTTAGGTTAGGTTAGGTTAGGTTAGGTTAGGTTAGGTTAGGTTAGGTTAGGTTTAGGTTAGGTTAGGTTTAGGTTAGGTTAGGTTAGGTTAGGTTAGGTTAGGTTAGGTTAGGTTAGGTTAGGTTTAGGTTAGGTTAGGTTAGGTTAGGTTAGGTTAGGTTATTTTTTTATTATTTTTTTAGGTTAGGTTAGGTTAGGTTAGGTTAGGTTAGGTTAGGTTAGGTTAGGTTAGGTTAGGTTAGGTTAGGTTAGGTTAGGTTAGGTTAGGTTATTTTTTTAGGTTATTTTTTTAGGTTAGGTTAGGTTAGGTTAGGTTAGGTTATTTTTTTAGGTTATTTTTTTAGGTTAGGTTAGGTTAGGTTAGGTTAGGTTATTTTTTTAGGTTATTTTTTTAGGTTAGGTTAGGTTAGGTTAGGTTAGGTTAGGTTAGGTTAGGTTAGGTTAGGTTAGGTTAGGTTAGGTTTAGGTTAGGTTAGGTTAGGTTAGGTTAGGTTAGGTTAGGTTAGGTTAGGTTAGGTTAGGTTAGGTTTAGGTTAGGTTAGGTTAGGTTAGGTTAGGTTAGGTTAGGTTAGGTTAGGTTAGGTTAGGTTAGGTTAGGTTAGGTTAGGTAATATTAGGTGTTGAGAAAATATGGACATTTTACTGATATCAAATTTGGACCTTGCAAAAATTGGACAATTGATAAAAATCAGACATTTTATAAATGTTACAGTTGGACTTTATAGAAAATGGACCTTGTATAAATTGTGAAAATGAAATCTTTTTGGGATGTACTTGTAGAAAATACTACATATATGTATAGATACATATATATAAATAATTATATGTACAGAAAATTATTGCTTGGGATAATAATTAAACTTTTGAATAAAACTTGTAGAATAGAATGATGATTTAAATGATAATAATATAGATTCGTTATAAAACGATATTAAACTTACACATTATATCTTTATTTTTCTGTATACATACACATATCTATGATTTCTCAAACAGTTCAAGAAAATGAAAAAAATGGACATTTCAACTTGTCCATTTTTTCATCATGGACAAGTTGATTTTTCTTTTTTTTAAGAAAATGAAAAAAATGGACATTTCAACTTGTAAAATTTCAGACTATGATGAAAAAATGGACAAGTTGATTTTTCATTTTTTTTTAAGAAAATGAAAAAAATGGACATTTCAACTTGTAAAATATCCTTTGCATATTCATATTAATCTTTTATTTTACTAACAACTCCAGTTATACCAAAGTTAATAACCTAAATATTTTTATATAAATATGCATTGATGATCAATACTAATTGTTTTTTCTCTTTATTTTTTTTCAGATAAACATGTTCATATAGATGAGAGGCGACTATGTAAAGTGTGCATGACTGATGAAGTAGATATAGTAATTCTCCCCTGTGATCATATGGTCTGCTGTACTAATTGTTTATTAACCCAGTCGAAATGTCCTATATGTAGAGGGGTAATTGAAAAAGTTGTTAAGCCAATTTTACTTTAATAAAAATATTACAGACAGTTGTAGACGATTATTATATTTTACTTGATCAACCCATTGTTCATTCAAGAAACTTAATCATATATATATATATATATATATATATATATATATATATATATATAAACTTTAAATAAGATATTGTATGTAACATTGGATGAAATAAATATTCACATGTAATCTAAACCATATATCAATATGAAAGTATTAAAATAAAGTAGATACATAATAATATACTCTAGTCTAACCCAGAAACCTTATTTTTATTTTACTTGATTTGCTTATCAGTATATCAATTGATATATATATATATAACATCATTCTCAATATATGTATTTATAATAGGATTAACTTCTATATAATAATTTGATAATATTGAAACATTTTTGTAACATGCAATACGTATATATATCTTACTGTTCATCTATAGCAAACAGTTGATAATTTAATCCTGTCAATATATATCGACACATATGCACTGTTTTTAGTAAAGATATCTTTTCATTATCTAGTTTTGCCGAATAAGTTTGGTACATCTTCACTTTTTCCATTAATTCATCACTATGTGATTTCATCTTTATTATAGTGCTTTGAGCAGAATCAAACTTAGCCTTCAAATCTTCATTCATTTTTTTTAGCTCATTTACTTCTTCTTCATTACCAATAACCATGATTCTGTTTACTGGTCTATAGGGCGCAAGATATGGATCTTTAGAGTTTTTGTCTTTAGCTGATTCTTGGGTTGCTGATGTTGTTGTTTCATTTTGAGGATCTTGTTCTTCCGAGCGTTTGAGCTTTTTTTTAGCTGATTCTTGGGTTGGTGATGTTGTTGTTGTTTCATTTTGAGGATCTTGTTCTTCCGAGCGTTTGAGCTTTTTTTTAGCTGATTCTTGGGTTGGTGATGTTGTTGTTGTTTCATTTTGAGGATCTTGTTCTTCTGATCGTTTGCGCTTTAGGTTGTCTTTAGCTGATTCTTGGGTTGGTGATGTTGTTGTTGTTTCATTTTGAGGATCTTGTTCTTCCGATCGTTTGCACTTTAGGTTGTCTTTAGCTGATTCTTGGGTTGGTGATGTTGTTGTTTCATTTTGAGGATCTTGTTCTTCCGATCGTTTGCGCTTTATGAGGATCTTTGGAAGCTGAGATTTGATTTGTGAATTAATCGACGCATGGCCAGGTATCAGTTTGAGGCTTAGCGAATCGGTAACTAAGGAACCCCTATTACTCCTCTGGTTAAAGGGAGAGGGTGATACTGTTGTTCCGCTTGTAGTCGATACAGAGGCATGAGACATAGGTACGTTTTGCAAGTACGCTGAATTATCGACAGAGTCATTAGAATAATCAAAGTCAGTCATTTCTTACAATATAACGCTTATATCTTATGTACCCTATTTACTAAGGAACTCCTCAGGTTAGGACTCGGAGTATCACCGAAATCCCAGGTACAGTTATTCCTTTTTCTTTTTCTAAGGTCGTATATTAACTTTCCAGCCACACACAATTGCGCACATCAATCTGTTTATGAAAAAAAAGACAAGTATTATGATTACACCAACATAGTGTTTATATATATTCACATATGTATATATAGATATAAATACACCTATAATCAACTAACCAATAAATCCTCAACTTTTGTCAGAGCAGAAATATAGCCTTGGTAGCAAAGTATAAACTAAATGAAGATGTGATGAATGTTCTTCTTTTAACAGATATATATTTACTCTAACCCCCCCCCAGCGCTAGTATGAAAATATCACATGTGTTGTCTTGCAATTTATCAGAATAGTAAAACTATATATCAGTGTTGTTATTATATAACGTATATAATATTTTTTTTTATTTATTCAGACGGACTTGGAGACTGGTGTCATCACTTGTAAATGGGTGTTGAGCTTAATGAAGCATATGTTAAGTTATAAACATTGCTACAATAACCATTTTTCTTTTTTATAATATCTTGAAATCTATATTTATATAAAAAAATTGATTGTCCATTTTTCCCAACGACTTAGGTTAGGTTAGGTTAGGTATATGGAATATTTGGACATTTCACCGATGTCAAATTTGGACTTTGCAAAAAATGGACGAAAAGTAAATATTGTCGGAATTTTGTTAGGTGTTGATAAAAATTGGACAATTCACCGATGTCAAATTTTGGACATTGTAAAAAAATGGACGAATGGAAAACTGCTGAGAAAAATCGGACATTTCATCGATGTCAGATTTGGACATTGCAAAAAATTGGACGAGTGGTAATTTGCTGAGAAAAATCGGATATTTCATCGATGTCAACTTTGGACAAAATAAATAAAGATTTCATTAGTATTATGAAAAATACTATCTGGTAATTTCTTGTATATATATATATATATATATATATATATATATATGGATAAATACCTGTTACATAATGATTGAATCCTTCTATTTCTTGTACATGTATATTAAAAAAAAATGGACATTTCAACTTGTAAATTTTTGGACTTTGGAAAAAAATGGACATTAGTTCAATATGAACATTAGTCCAATATAAACATTTCAACTAGTAAATTTTTTTTGACATTGAAAAAAAAATGGACATTACATCTTGTAAATTTTTGGACATTGAAAAAAAAATGGACATTAGTCCAATATGAACATTTCAACTAGTAATTTTTTTAGACATTAGTCCAATATAAACATTTCAACTAGTAAATATTTTTTTGATATTGAAAAAAAAATGTACATTTCATCTAGTAAATTTTTTTTTGACATTGAAAAAAAATGGACATTTCATCTAGTAAATTTTTTTTTGACATTGAAAAAAAAATGGACATTTCAACTAGTAAATTTTTGGACATTGAAAAAAATATGGACATTAGTCCAATATAAACATTTCACCTAGTAATTTTTTTGACATTGAAAAAAATGGACATTTCAACTAGTAAATTTTTGGACATTGAAAAAAATATGGACATTAGTCCAATATAAACATTTCACCTAGTAATTTTTTTTGACATTGAAAAAAATGGACATTTCAACTAGTAAATTTTTGGACATTGAAAAAAATATGGACATTAGTCCAATATAAACATTTCACCTAGTAATTTTTTTTGACATTGAAAAAAATGGACATTTCAACTAGTAAATTTTTGGACATTGAAAAAAAATGGACATTTCAACTAGTAAATTTTTGGACATTGAAAAAAAATGGACATTTCAACTAAAAAAAAAAGGACATTTCAACTTGTAAATTTTTAGACATTGAAAAAAATGGACATTTCAACTAAAAAAAAAAGGACATTTCAACTTGTAAATTTTTAGACATTGAAAAAAAAATTGGACATTTCAACTAAAAAAAATGGACATTTCATCTTGAAAAATTTTGGACATTGAAAAAAAATTGGACATTTCAACTAAAAAAAATGGACATTTCATCTTGAAAAATTTTGGACATTGAAAAAAAAAATGGACATTTCAACTTGTAAATTTTTGGACATTAAAAAAAATGGACATTTCAACTAGTAAATTTTTGGACATTGAAAAAAAAAATGGACATTTCATCTTGTAAATTTTTGGACATTGAAAAAAAAAATGGACATTTCATCTTGTAAATTTTTGGACATTGAAAAAAAATAGACAAGTTAATTTTTCAGATTATTTTTTATGATAAATAATTTGGATATTTCAACATAGAAACATATATTATCATAAACTTTTAATAATAGAATGAAAAGGAGTATTCTCTGTGGATTATAATTATATAATCAGATATACATCTCTTAAATTGATATACCCTCATTAATCTTATCAAAGATAAAATACCAACTTCAATCATTAAACCTTTCTTAATAATAACATATTCATTAATAGTCTAATATTCATAAAAAAATAAATGAAATAAATATAACTATGTAGTAATTATGATATGAAAAACATTAAAAGTAAATCAGCGTAATATAATACAGGGTATAAGAAAGTTAGTTATACTTTACAATTCAAACTTCAACCAATCACATGTGCTCAACTGTGAAAGATTATAAGTAGTTGTTTATCGTTAATACCCTCATTCAATAGTCGGACTAATTAGGATACCTAAACAATCATTTACTAGGTAACAATCCCGTTACATAGTTGCGCTAATTAAAAGTCCGTTATATTCGTTGTTATGTGAGGTAAAAAAAAATATGGACAACCTAGTCAATGTCAGACGTTAGCTTTTAGCAAACAATTCATTATAGGTGTTGTCTCCAAGAGTGCGCGACTTAGTTTTTTTTCGTTCATCGACGACGGATGGACTTTATCTTTCGAAAAAGAAAGAGGAAAAAAAAAGAAATCTATAAAGGTTAGTTTTATTTGACTATGTATATAATTGTTTATGTAGGTTTGATTTTTCAGTACTTTTTTTTAATAATATATATATATATATATATATAAGAGGCAATGTTCGGAAAGTAATACCAAATAATAGCATGAGGCAGGTAAAGAAAATATTAAATAGACCAAAAATGGATAGTCGAGCTAAATAGGATACCTAAACAATCATTTATTGGATATCAGTCACGTTACATAGTTACGCGAATAAAAAAAATCCATTATATTCGTAATTATGTGAGGTCAAAAAAAAATATATGGACAACCTAGTCAATGTCAGACATTAGCTTCTTGTAAACAATTCATTATAGTTGTTGTCTCCGAGAGTGCGCGGCTTAGTTTTTTTTCATTCATCGACAACGGATGAACTTTACCTTTCGAAAAAGAAAAAGAAGAAAAGGATTTTATAAAGGTTAATTTTATTTGGCTTAGAGTATTTGTAAGAGATATGTTTTACTTTAACTGAAACCAAGTATTGATTTCGTTGTTTATAGTGTTAATATCGTTGTTTATATTTATAATATTATTATAAATATGTAATATATTTTATAGGCAATGTCCAGAAATATAGTACCGAATGATAGAATGAAGCAGGTAAAAGACATATTAAATGGACCAAAAATGGATCCTGATAAGTTGATTTGCTTCATTTGCTACAAGGTAAGAGTACTTATATACGAGATATTCACATTATATTTATATAAATATAGGACATAATTAATATAAAGGATATATTCTTATTTCATTATCATGTTGTTGTGGTGTTTTTTAAAATTTAGCTGTTCATCTGTTTTTTTCCTCTGCAGCAATATGTAAAATTAAAGAGGCATCTGAGAGACGTGCACAAAATAACGGGAAGGGAGCTCGAGATAAAATACAGCGAAGCGAGATCGTCGCAACACGCCTCTGTCGCCGCCGGCCCCCGTTCGAGCAGTTGTAACATTTGCGGCAGGAGCGTGCGGCACATGAAATGTCACCTGCAGAACATGCACGGACTAGAGCCGGGCAGCGACGAGTACCGAGCGGCGCTCGGCATGAACGCCGAGCGTCTCCTCGCTCCGTCCGCGGCTCGGAGGCAGGCGAACCGGACGAGGAGAGAGGGCCTGGTCAACATCCCGCTGGCGGTGCAGGCGTGGATCGGTTACGAGTCGAGGGGAGGACTGACCGTGGACGGGCGAGGCATGCTGCGCAACATGCGATTGGTGATCGAGATCCTGGAGCGGCATTCGCTGACCGTTATGAACTTGATCGAACACCGGACGGTCAAGCGATCTTACGAGCTATTGTACGCCGCGCTGGAGCGGCGCTACAAGTATATGAGCATCAACGTCATTCTGGGACATCTCAAGCGATTCCTCGAGTGGGCGTGTGCCGAGGCCAACTACCCCCTGTGCGAGATGACCAAGCGCGAGCACGCCTTCTACTCCAAGCTGTGCCGCAGGAAGGGCGACGTGGAGAACATGAACAGGAAGGTGGCCGAGTACGTGCCCACGATCGGCGAGATGGGACCCCTGATCCGCTGCTCGAAGCACCGGGTCATCGTGGACGGCCTGATCGAGCGCCCGCGAGAGACCCTGGCCGAGTACAGTATCGACCTGATCCACGCTGCACTCGCGTGGCCCCTGATCATCAGGGCGGGAGCGAGGACGGGAGTCGTGCGAAACCTGCTCGTCAGCGAGGTGCTGGAGGCGGTCGACACGTCCGACGGCGTCATCGTCAAGGTAAAAAAACACAAGACGTCGTCGCTGTACGGTCCCTACCAGATCGGACTGCCCGCGAGAGAGCACAATATGCTGGTCAATTTCATTCGCCACAGGAACTGGGAGTCGGACTACGTATTCTCGACGAGCCGAGGTAATCCTTTCTCGCTGGCCAACATTCAGCGGTTCATGCGGAAGCTCTTCCAGCGATACGGCCTGCCGCACCTGAGAATAGCGAGCGTGAGAAAGTTTCTGACCACGCAGGCTCACAGCGCGGGCGACGATCGGATTCAGGAGGCGACCGCATCGCTGTTGAAGCACAGCATGAAGACCGCCAAGCGCGACTACAAGGCCATGCAGCGCGATCGCGACGCTCTCGATACGGCCAATCGCCTCTCGCGAATATTGCAGGACCAACTGGGAGAGCGGAACGACGACGATGATGATGATGACGATACCGAGACCGCTGAGGATGAATC
>NW_028234411.1:45352146-45363052 GCF_977035675.1 Penaeus japonicus
AGGGCAATGGGGAAATAGTATAAGAGAAGACACGATGAACGAAACGAATAAGGAGAAAAAAAAAGATCTCCGAAAAGCGAACCAAGAGAAGGACACACGAAAGCTTCAAGGCAAAGCGGACAACAGGAAAGAGACAGGACTAAAAGGACTCATAGGTAAGGAAAACTAATAGGAAAAACAAAGGAGACCGAAAAGAATAAGGGAGAATGATAATGGATTGGGAAAAGACGACTCAAAGAAGGAAGAAAGGAACGAACAAGAGGAAGGAACAAGCAAGAGGGAATAAGGGCAAGGCCCACAAGGGCGCGAGACAGAGGACAGACACTAGGACTCGATTGTACTAACAGGAACGGCAAAAATAGCAATGCTTTCAGCGATGGCAATTGAAGGGAGTTTCTGATTTTCGTTTTAATGAGGTTTAACCTTGAAATAACCTTTCTTTCTCTGCATCCGCAACACAGTTGGAGGTTCTGTCGGTAATGCAAGTACCTGAAGAGCGAAATCAGACAAAGTTTTAAATCTTAAATTTGATTGTTGGTCAACTCCTGACCGATTTTCTTATAAAATTCAAGAATGTCACACATCAACTGCTTCATTCACATTGCAATTCAATTTCAAATTCAACGCTTTCACGGGTCATCAATATTACGCCATGTAGCTGTCTCCATTCTTCAGTTAGCATTTTTTTTCTCTTTGGTGTCTACTGAAATCCGTGGCAATTGCTCAACAAGGTTACTTAATGTTGGCACGGATACTCGCAAAGTGTGATCTAGAGCGCTTTTAGGGTTCAATAATGCTACGGTTTCCCATAGCTCGTCCTTTAATGGAAATCTTTTTTTGATTTTTATGCACAGTGTAACCAAAAACGATCTACACTTAAACCTTACGTCATTTAGCATGTCTTTCCTTTCCTTCATCCCTTCCCTCTGGAAAAGTTTATGTACGGATGACCCTAAATACATTTGATGAATTAGCAGGTAGTTCCGTTCATCCTTTGGGTCAATTTGCTCAAGCGACATTCCTAAGACTACCTCTGGTCTACAAAACATGACTAATACATCTGTATACAAGTTACGTATAGTTTCATACAACAGATGAATTGTGGGCGTTTGTCTCTGAAATAAAAGGTTTATTTTATTGTATTTTGGCAATATATAATCTAAAAACTTGAAATATACCAATACAGAGGGGTCGTCTAATGTCTTGCATATTGCCTCGACGTACTCAAGTACTTTCGATCTGAAATATAGTTTAAGTGCTTCCCACTGTTCAATAATTCTCGTTACAGCTTGGTGCAATGACAGCCAACGTGTTTGAGACACATGCAACAATTTGTGAGGCTTGATGTTACAGAAAATTTGAAATTCTTTAAACTCATTCTTCCTTTTTGCACTGTGGGAGAAAAATGAATAAATATTGCGGATAAGTCCTTCGCACGTCCTTGGTAGGTATTTTGCTACTTCTGAAGCACATAAATGTATAGAGTGGCATATACATTTAAAAATGGTAATTCCCGGAGCTGCTACCTTGAGTCTGCTGCATAGGGAATTATTTCCCCCCATTATGTTCGCAGCTCCATCAGCTGCAAACCCAATCAAATTGTCTAAGGGGATGTCATGGTGCTGCAAACACTGGATAATTTTATTATACAAGTTTTCACCTGTTGAACCAGTGATATCTTTTTCAAATATATCAATCAGATCAAGCATTCCCACATTGATTGTCTTTATCTCATGGTTGAAATATTTTGCAATGACAACACAAGACTTCATGGTACTTACATCCGTCGTTTCATCTATTATAATAGAAAATTTGTTAACTCGAAGTTTCCTTGAAAGCTCCTCGTTAACAGTATTGCCAAATTGCCGCATTACCTCAGTGCATTTATACCTCTTCAAATGCAGGTCTTCGCAATTGCAGAATCAGGAAAACATCTTCTGCAACTGGATGAGCGGTTCTGCTAGGGTGAAAGGCAGTTATGTTCGTGCAATGAAACAGCAAAGGAAATCATCGCAAAGCCTGTGCCACTCAAGAGAGGAAGGTAGGGGCAGAAAGCATCCTCCTCCTGCCGATTAGCCTGACTTGTCCTGGCGACGTGCGTCTGCTCATCTTATGCCTCTTAGATCGTGGATAATCTCCGCTCCCTCCGAATCCTTCTTGCATGTCTTGCAATAGGCCTTCTTGGAGTGCACCTTCCACACGCGCTAGCCAGGGCTGGAAGTCTGGATAGGTCAACCAGGCATCTCGAAATTGATCCTTTGCCTGATCATGTCCTGAAAATAGAATCACATGTAATGACAGCCATCAGAGAAAAGCGATAGTTACATATGGGTTAGGCTATTTTGCGTTGAATTGTGCTCCTACGCATTGTTAATAGAGATTGAGAAAAAGTCAAAAAGCATACATTCGAACAGTTAATGCGGTTCAATAGTGACCTGGATTGATCTTCATTTAAATTTAATATACTTGTTGAAAATGTATTGGAACTTACCAATTGAAGAAGGTTGAAGAATGTGGCAAAATATACCGATAGTTGCAATAATGCATACGCACACCTCGGTTTTATTATGCATTCGATCTGTAATAAGAAATATTAGGGACAAAAAAAAAAATTTTGAAAACAGAATTGCAAGTCAGGGTAGATATTAAAGAAAACGTAACAAGTGTAACTATGGTAAAACTAGGATAATGACAAAATATCAAGTATAAAAAAAATACTGTAAATTATACTTAATACTCACTGACAGTCGATGTATACAGGGTAGTCGATGATTTGCGAGAAAATTCTGCAGCGAAAAGCATGGAAGTACGTCTGAACTCAAGCATGGAACAGGTAGAACTGGCTTTGTTTGTGTGCCGCCCCGACTTTGCTTCGTATGTGAGACAGCAAAACCTAGTGTAGAGTAACGTACTTTCTTACGCGAACGCTATGGGTTCGCGCGTATGTGAACGGGTGACGGGTGCCTCGCGTCCGTATTCTTTTCTTTTTTGTACTCCCCCGTCACGCCCTTTGGCGACGCCCTTCGGGGCGCTTTGTCAAACGCCCACCTCCAGGAGTATTTTAGGCTGTGGAGAAGGAGGAGAAGGAGCACCCAATCCAAGCACAAACAACCTGTAATAATTCCTAGTTGGCAACCCTGCGGTCATGTCGGGGTCTCCAAGACCGCCCATCTTGGAGTTGTGGAGGAGGTATCAAGGCGGAAGGTTGTGTGCTTGCGGTTTGGGCAGGAGTGTGTTTTATTTTCGTGTGTTCTCGTTTTTAACGTAAGTTCTTTTTTCTACTACATTGCCTGTTCTGTGATACCCTTGTTTGGTTTTATACATGTAGTAGCTTGTGCTGAGTAAATAGAAACGTAAAGTAAAGGGAATTAGTGTCTCAGTCAGTTGCCTTTATGCCGAGCCCGGTTTTCCCTCTTGCCTCTTCCACGCCTATCCTGCTGCAGAAGGCTCCTCTACCAGCTCCTGTTAGGAGGATGTGAGTGCCCTCACGAAACCCACCACAGTTCAAAGGTGGTTGGCAGCGAGTGGATCGTGAGGTTCTTTATATTATTTTGCCACCGAACCACGGCCTCTGCGTTTGTTTACATGTCTCGTTGCCTTTGATATCTTTTTTTTATGATTTTATCATTTTTTGTCTTTTATGTATGATTTTTTAAAGGCCTTCGGCCAGTTTTTAAAATTTTAGTTCATTGCTTTTATAGAAACTTTTTTTAAAGCTTTTAACTTAACGTAATTTTTTTACTGTTTTGAGTTTGTTGTTTTATTAATTTCTCTTAAGAATTTTACTTTAACTTTTAATTTTGATGATTTTTACTGGTAATGTTTTATTGCATTGATGTTTAAATTTGGAATTTTATCATGTTTTTCTTTATTTTATAACTTGTTTTCTGTATTTTTACAATTTAATGGTTGTTGTTTTACTGTGATTCTTTAACTTTGAATTTTCTTATTTAATGCCAGTCCCCAATTTATTTCCAGTATTTTAATTATATTTTACTGTATTTATTAATTGGTCTTATTACAACTTAAATTGATTTTGGTCTAATTATTTTATGTATTGATTTTATTGAGCATTTAAGTGGTTTCTTTTTTATGTTTTTGTATTTTTTTGTGTTCCGTTTTTCGCTGTTCCTTTTTTAGTGTAGGTGCGTCCCGGGACCTCGGACATGAGCGCCCCAAGTGCACCAAGGCGGGGTGCGCAGCCTACCCCTGAAGAGACAGTCCTTCTCGAGGGACCCTCGCCTTGGGATGTACCCGGACTCACTGTTGCCCGTTAGGGCAGGTGCTGCTGGGGCCCTGCACGCTCGGACAGTGGTGTCAACGTCAGCAGTGATATGTGACGGGCTTGCAGTCATGGAGGCCAGTTGGTGGCTCGGCTCGAGGCACAAATGGGTAGGCAGCTCGCCGCATGCAGGAACACCTGGTGGGCGCATGCAAGCGCAGATGCAGGCTCTGGCTTCCCTCCTGAAGAGCCGCCTGTTGGGCCTCTACGGCTACGGGATGCTAGCTCCGGCCTCTGCTGCCACCTCCGCCATCGTACCTCAGCAAAGCCCTGCCTCGGAGAGGACCCCGTGCATTCTACCATCTGCCTCCAGCGGGTGCCGCAGAGCTCGCCTTCCACAACGCTCTGCCCCGCTCCTGTCGGGAGTCAACTGCCGTGCATGGACTATGGGTTCCCGCCAGGTTGGGATCGCTTCGAGCGCATGGGACCAGAGTGCTCAGTCTGCAGCTAGACTGCCCCCCGCAGCCGCCTGCTTCCTTCATGGCTGAACCTGTGCCTCAACCGCCCGTTCGCCACCTTGGGACGTCCTACGGGAGGCCCCCTCACAGGGACCGTACCCGTCTTTGAGACCCCTCTCCAATCTCACTGCACGTGTACAGCTCAGCCCCCCAGCCTCTCAGCCTCTAGCCTCCCAGCCTTCAGCCTTCCACTATTCGCCAACCGCATTGCCACCTCCAGTTCACTACGTATTGTGACCATAGCCTGAGACTCGTCCATTTTATGGCAAGTGGACGATGGGACGAGGTGCCCTTTTTTCGTGTGGCGAGTGACAAGAGACTTACCAATTCAACTCAGGGCATCCAGCAGCAGCCAGGAGCTGGAGATCCTGGATACCAGTATAGAGCTGGCCACCCTGCCCCGCCAACATCGGACAGCCTACATCCGGATGGCACGCAGCCGGAGTAAGGGGGTGGATACGGGTGTGCGCCATGGTATAGTGCTCAACAGTCCTTGGCCGCCCCCCCCCCCCCCCCCCCCCCCCGCACCCCCGCCCCAGCCCCCGCCCCCCACCCCCCCCCGCCCCCACCCCACCTCCCTAGTTCGCCCGATTCTCCTCTGGGATCTCGGGTGTGACTTCAAAGCACGCACTCCTCGGACGCAATTCAGAGGTGTCGTCTACGCGCCAAGCATTTCATTCGATATGCTTGGCTCAAGCCAGGGATGGCGGGTTGGCCAAAGGACCACTGGAATTTTTTATCGTGCTGGTAGCGCGATGGCCGTGCAGACCAGGGCGCTTCGTGATTACCCCTGACGACACGTCGGGAATGCGGAGAGCCTGATCGCCAGCGTACCTTCCGGGATGGGGCTTCCAGGGTGGCTACCGCCAGCGGCTCTTATGGCACGATTTCCCTACTACCACCTGTGCCGATGGCGGAGAAGTTGCCAGAATGGTTGTGGGACTCTGTAGTCGGAGCTGAAGGCATTCCCTACCAGACAGTCCACGGGCTCCTCCCGGCATTCGTCCAGGCCAGTGGACATCTCAGCAGTGGCAGTGCGGGACCGACAGGCATGGCCCTATATTAGATAGTAGGTGCGGACAAGATCCACGGTCAGCACTTCAGCACTTAGTAAGTTAACCCAACCCCGGCCTGGAGTATTAACAGGGCCTCTACATATTGCCACAAGCGGCTCTCCAGTCATCCCTTCCCCCCTGAGAACACCACTCGCCATATCATTAATGGCATTCCCCCCCCTCCTCCGCCCCTCCAGGAGATCGGCGATGGGCCCCTGCTTCACCTCGCCGATCCCCTCCTACCCTCACGTCGCTATTTGGACCAACAGACAGCGCCCCTGGTGTGATTTTCACAGGATGGGGAGGCCCACCATACCAGTCCCCGATGTGGCCGGGCAGGACGGGGTCGATTGCTACGTTCAGCGGTGTCCAATGTAGTCCGGGAGGCACCTCCAAGGTCTCTTGTCCCCTATGTTCCCAGACGCCCGGGGCTCGGAGGCAGACTCCCGACCCAGCGGGCCAGGCCGTTAGCTACGCAGCCGAGGATCTCAGCAGCAGTCGACTGTCACGCCGCCCCAGTTCGAGGACGGGCCCCCTCATAGTCCTCGAGAGGGGTCTGGAGGGTAGGCCATATCTCTGGCTTCGTCGACACAGAGTTCAGAGGTGACAAATGCATGAAGAGGGGAGACGATCACTACGCGTCGTCTTCTCGCAAACAAACACCACAACACACTACCACACGACACACCTCCCCCCCCCCCCCTACACCGGTACGGCGCACTCTAGCCAAAGAGACTCTGCAGGAGGAGTTTCAGGCCAGCCAGGCCCCAGGTCTTACGGCGGGAGAGTGGAACCTTCCCTTCACCATGCCATTCTGTACGCTGACTGTCCATCCCACACGGACTTGTGTGCATTAGAGGGCCTCCGCTTGTCCAGGGGACACTGCCTCCTGGGGATGGACCTCGCTTCAGCGGCTTTCCTGTTCGTCTACGTCTTTGACCGATGAACCTGAGGGGGGACAAGGGGGGGGGGTGGGGGGGGGTCGCTCAGGGAAGGGGGGGGGGAGTGAGAGCACCCTAGAGCTGGCTGGAGTTGGATGGCTGCCGTCATGGGATCGCCTATACCCGTGGGGTGGGCGGAGTAATGCAGAGGCACAGCATGTCCCTCGCCTGTCACTGTAAATCTCCCTCGCGGGCGTCACCCTGCAACTCCTGGAGCTCGCGTGGGGACCCTGAACTGCTGGCCGAATTCTGGACAGGGTAAACCTGTCTCGCCTTGTCCATGTTGGCTCGAGGAAACAATGGTGGAAGCACAAATCAGGGGAAGACTTTGCTTAGCTGCCACAGTTACGCGCAGCGCACCAGATGAACACATGCCTGAGCTGTTATTGAGGTCCCAGCCACAGACCGCCTCACAGTACCCTCACCACTTTGGTTACTGTCTCAAGTGGTACTACGTTCAACGTGTGTGGGTTTGTCAACCCCACCCTAAGCCCCGCAAGCTACGCCCAGGTGCTGTACTAGGGTACGCCTCGCGATTCTATAGGGGACCCGAGGAGCCTGTTGTCTGCACCTCGCCCTCACCTAACAGTTTCCTAACACCTCCCCGTTACCAGACGAGGTCATCCAGGTATGGAAACTCGTCAGCCAGGCCTAGCGGTCCCCATGGATTTTAACGGTGTTATTATGGGCAGGGGGATATTCCGTGGGGGATCAACGGGATATCTCCTCTTTAAGTAGTGGGAATTCAAAGTGTGTTGTGTCCATACAAGGTTGGCGTTGGTTGGGGAGATTACAGGGTGGGTGGACCGAATGGGCTTTTGTGGGGATTTCTTTATAATTTGCCTAAGTTACTCCATCTGAGTGTGGCGAGCTCCGAGGGGATCGCCGTTCGGTGGTGACGACCCTCTGTGCTCTGAGGTGCGAAGTTCTTGCTGACGACTATGATAGCTACTGCCGCCGTGCTCTTGATTTTGATGGTACCGGCAGGGTCCTGACGACTTCTGATCGTGTTTCCCTGCAGACGCCAAGAGCTGGAGCACGGTCCCGCCTAGCAGAAGAGACAGATGTTACCTGTGCTGCAGAGAGTGCAGGGGCTCCCTGGTGCTACGTAAGGTCCCAGGGAACCATAGGCCTCTTGGTTGACCATCTGGCTGGGACCCTGTCGTGTCCAGAAGCGACTTGGGCCTGTCAGCCTACGCACATCCGTGACCTACGGCCCCCACATCGTGCCGTCAGGTGTTTCCACGCCAATCAACTCCTATATCCGTCCATTTCTCCCTGCCGCTGAGGTCGACTACCTCGAAGAGTGCGGACCAAGTGCGATATCCTTATGAAACATTGAAAAGAATGTGATTTTTTTTTACTTTGTTTATTGGTGCTATTTTGTTTTTACTTTTCTTGTGTTCAATGTTCTAGTCTTGATTTTATATATTTATTGTAGTTTGAAGTTATTACAATTTTTTTTAACATTGTGAAATTTTATTATTGAAAGTGTATTGGTAGTATTGTTTATTTTATTTTTAATATTTTTCATAACATTTAGTTGAGGTACTGGCACTTCTGGAGGTGTGGCGTTTTTAATTTCCCGTGGGCTGGGTGGGTCATGTAGAGTAACGTACTTTCTTACGCTGAACGCTATGGGTTCGCCGCGTATGCGAACGGGTGACGGGTGATCTCGTTCCACGTTACCGGTGAGTCTATTTCTTTTTTGTACTCCCCCGTCACGCCCGCCTTTGGCGACGCAGACCTTCGGCGAGCTTTGTCAAACGCCCACCTCCAGGGTATTTTAGGCTGTATGAGAAGGAGGAGGAAGGAGCACCCAATCCTAAGCACAAAACAACCTGTAATAATTCCTAGTTGGCAACCCCCTGTATCTGTCGGGGTCTCCAGAGAACCGCCCATCTTGGAGTTGTGGAGGAGTTTCAAGGCTAGGAAGGTTGTGTGCTTGGGGAAGATGGTTGGGGAGAATAAGGAGACTCAAGATTGGATATTTCAGAGAGATGTGTTTTTTTTCCTCGTGTGTTCCTCGTTTTTAACGTAAGTTCTTTTTTCTACTACATGCCTGTTCTGTGATACCTTGTTTGTTTTATACATGTAGTAGCTTGTGCTGAGTAAATAAACGTAAAGTAAAGAATTAGTGTCTCAGTCAGTTGCCTTTATGCCGGCCCGGTTTTCCCTCTTGCCCTTCCACGCCTTCCTGCTGCAGAAGGCTCCTCTACAGCTCCTGTAGGAGGGTGAGTGCCCCACGAACCCACTACACTAGTTCTGCTAATATATCTTTTGTAAAATCTAAATATGGTAAGGAAATGAAACTAAAAATTATCTAATATCTATATTTACAAGCACAACATCAAATTACTCCTTATCTCCCGAGATCGGTCAAATTTCCGACTGTGACGTCATGTTTACCGACTCCATCATCACTACGTCATTGCTTACCGACTAGCAGACGAATTACCGATTCTGACAGCCCTGCCCTGAAAATCACTGCAGGGGAGCGGGACCTTGAACGATCCTGATTGGCTGGACTAACACGCCCGTTGACCTGATTGGCCAATGCCCAATTAGGGGGCATATCTTATCAATGGCTTAAATAGTTGAAATCAAATGTTAAAACTACATACAATAAAGGATGAAAATAAAAAGTACATTATAAAACAACAGTCGAAAAATCAATAAAAGACAAAATTACAATATAAAAGTTACGCACGAAAAAAATAAAAATGTATCCGCTAAAAAATACAAAAGAAAATGAAGTGCAACCCGAACAGAGAACGGAAGTGGGCCCTTTTCAACGGGTATGTAAGTAATTTTCTCAATTCGCAATTCTGAATCCAGAGCCAGGTAGACCCCAGGGTTCACTACAATGATAATGATAATAGTAACTGTAATAACACTAACTCAGGGATTCTTCAGTTCACGAGCTGGAACATTATCTATTGGAGAAAGTTTCAGGCTGCAAACTTCATATTGATTTGAATTAAGTCTGATGCACATACCCCTAATTCAATCCTCAACCCGGAATTAAATGTTTTAAACATCAGAACATGAATTTGTAATCATAGATTCAGCATAGGGATGATAACTCCTCTTGTATTATAGCAATAAATATGTGCTTCACTAGCACTTTTTATCTTTGAAAACTCAACTTCAATATTCAATGATGGTCTATAAGCTTCTTCCAATTACTGATAACCTCTATAAATCATAAACCATTAAGATCCTTCTAACACAAATCACAAACACTAACTAATTCTGCATTTCACAATCACAAACAACAAAAAAATCAACATAGAAGCAACGCTCCATCTCATATCCAAAACATGTTTCCCTCATAACTTCACGGTCATTCCTTAAACTTACATCGCAAGGACTGGTATAAAATGTTGTGCTACAGACCAAATGCTAAATCCAGACATGGTATTCCGGCTGCACAGACAATAGCTGAAACAAAAGCCATGCCTTCCCACCACTTTGTCCTGCTATGGTATCCTTGATGAATAGGAATGTGTAATATGGTACACCAACTTTAACCTTGTCAATTATACACTATGGACTATAACTTTCCCACACGTGCATATATAAATTAATATCAAAATCAGCGTAATCACTGTCATTGATATAATGATGATAACATTAATATAATAATGATAACTTTTATGATGATAATCTCATAATAATGAAAATATTAATAATGATAAAAATGATAATAATGATGATGATAGTAATAATAATGATAATAATGATAATAATATTATTAATAACAATGATATTGATAGCAGAAAAAGTAATGGTAATGATAATAATGTTGATAATGATAACGATAATCATAATCATAATCATCATTTATAATGATGATAATGTTAATGATAAGGATGATAGTAATAATGATGATGATGATGATAATAATTATAATAATGATAATAATAATAATGATGATAATGATGATGATAGTGATAATGATAATGATAATAATGATAATGATAATAGTAAGGATAATAACAATGATAATAATAATAATAATAATAATAATAATAATGATAATGACGATAATAATAATAATGATAAAAGTAGTGATAATAATAATAACCTCAACCTCGATCTCCTTTCAAATTCTAATGTAGGCCAATAGAATGCCTCGATTATCAGTTTAATGAAATATTCATATAA
>NW_028234411.1:45366870-45374370 GCF_977035675.1 Penaeus japonicus
AACTCCAGTTCCCGGGCCGCATTCCAAAAACGGGGCGATTGCAGAGGCCGACGGCAGAATAGATTGGGGTAACATAAGAATAGGGGAATTTACCTCAGTGGGGATATTTTCTTTCTCGGCTGGCCTGGCCGCAGAGAACTCAAGTTTGGATTTTACTTCTTCTTTCCTCTTACTTTGAAGACTAGTTTCGATTGTAAGAGCTGGCAGGCTGAACACTTCTCCCCTTCACATTTTTTTATATTTCCTTTCAATATCCCCTACAAAAACAGGAAAAAAAAGATCTACCTCATTAAACGGCTCTTTTAAAATGCCTTTTGTTACCACACAATTCGATTTAAGCAACCCTTCCCATCCACTTTGCTAACGCATCCATTGAACCCCGTGGTAAAAGTCCCAGAGCCTTCATTACATCTAAAAAGAAAAAAAAAAAATCATCAATCTTATGGAAAAAATCGGGGGAAAACCATCCCTAGAACCAGGCACAGACCCAAATCACCATGAGTCATCCTGTGAACCAGGAGGGAGGCCTGTTAATCCAGGATTCCCCGTGAACCCTGGAAGTCCTATAACCCCAGGGAGGTGTCCTATAACCCCAAGGAGTCCCATGAATCCTTGGAGTCGCCATGAACGTGTGAGGAACCTTGACGTTTTGAAAGGAGGATGGGACATCACCCACCGGAGATGTCGTCAGCCTCGCCTCACTAAGGAGTTCGTACCTGGAAGACAAGATATCGCGCGTTGTTTAGAGATTACGGAGAGAAACACTCTGTGTACCAGCTTTGAATTTACGTCGGGGGGGGGGGGGGAAGAGGAATGGCGAATATAGGCATGTTCGAAGTGTGGGGAAGGGAGGGAGGGAGGGAGAAAGGGGGAGAAGTAGAGAGAACGAGAGAAATATAGAAAAAGAAGGAGAAAGAGAAAGAGGAGAGAGAGAGAGAGAGAGAGAGAGAGAGAGAGAGAGAGAGAGAGAGAGAGAGAGAGAGAGAGAGAGAGAGAGAGAGAGAGCAGAGACAGAGACCTCCGCGGGGGAAACCGAGCCAAAACATGAAGATGCATCCATGGAATCACTTCATGCGACAAGCGTAGTATCACATCCCAGGCCTCGCGCACTCGGAGGGAAAAACGCAGGCGATCCACGTCAGTTTCGGCAGAACTGAGTATGAGAAGCAGCGCTCGTCGACAGCTCACGTACTCCGCGAAAACCTGCTGGCTACCTCAAGCAAAACAGCTGACATTGCAGCGTTTACCGATCAACTCTTTGTGCTGTCGGATTTCTTTGATTCATTAGAAGTCGCCATTGCATCGATACTTTGAGCTGGAATGACTCTCTAAAGAAAAAAAAAGAAAAAATACAAAAACAAAGATATTGATATTGCTTCAGGAAAGCCTGGCGTGCATGAGGAAAAATCGCTTCATGAAACTGGTCGAAACCGAAGGGATGAGGAAGTGGGGGGGGGGGGGAGAAAATCGAGCACCTCCTCGGAACAAGGTGTTTCGCAGCGCTGCGAAGTTCGTAAAGAAATGACTCATGAGTCCTAGTCGAGAAGTGAGTTATAGTCGTCGGTGTAGCACGGACACTAACTAATGGAACACGGCGCTGCGGTTCCGGACACGGCGTCAATGGTCCTCTGTTCCCCCCGCGATGACTGGCCAGAGGACGACCCGCGCTCGGCCCGAGACAATGCGCCCTCTCACGTGCCGCCCCCCGCCCGCCCGTCCGCCCGCCCGCCCGCCCGTCTGCCCACCCCTCCTCCTCCTCCTCCTTCTGCGCCCGCCGTCCTCCGCCTTCTATCCCGGCAGCGCAAGGGCGTGTCTGCCGTGCGACGCGTCCGCGAGGTAATGAGTCACGAGGCTAACGCGCCGTTCTTCTCATCCCACGCATTGGTCGCCTCTCGCCACGAACCAAATTCAAATTTCGAAATGCTATTTTGCCGAGTTGGTTATGCAAGAACAATGCGGGCGATACCATCAAGTCGAAGGGGATGAGGTGTGTAAAGCGCTCGGGCTAGGATGGATGGGCGGGAGGAGAGGGGAGGGGAGGGGGAGGGCAGGTGAAGGAGGGTAAGAGAAGGAGAACCTGGATGGATGGAGGATGAGATGGGATGGAAATCTACTGAGAAGAAATCAGATAGGTTAATGTATGGTTTTGGAGTTAGTGGGATGTGGATGAACGGATGTAGGTTGATGGATAGATGGGTTGGAAAATATGGTCCTCGAAGAGCATCGAAATCTCCGCTGTAAGGCTTCGAAGAGAGCAAAGGAAAACAAAATGGCTCTCCAATCTCAGCCTATATATCGCCACCTTGAAAATAGGAAAATAAATGCATCCATAACGAATCATCTTTTGCTTTTTATCTAGTTATCTTTTAATAAAGGTACATAAGTTAAAAAACAATGATGAAGAAACTTATGAAAATGCGATACACAACACTGAATATATAAACATCTATTAGAAACAATAACAAACAAAAATGAAGATTATAAAAGAAGGTAATGAGGAGAAGAGAAGGATAGAAGAGGAGAAGAAAAATAGAAGTGGAAGAGTGAGACGAAAGTGATGTAAAAGAATAATAATAGCGATAATATTAAGAAGCAAAGAAAATAAAGAAAAGGAAAAAAAACAATAATACAAAGCAAAAAGAACACAAAAACAACCATGACAAATACAGGTGACTCATAATGATAAAAGATATATAAATGACAATCCAGGAAAATCACCAGTAAATGAAGTCAAATCCTAAAACCCACCACAGTAAATAAGAAAGGTCACAATGACAATAATGAGATAAACTGACAGATATAACAGAAATGAAAACCCTCAGGTGCATGTACAAAGGCAAAGACAGCATCCAGCGGTAGGGGAAATAACATGAAATTTTATAATTTTAAGGCCATAGGGAAGGAATCTTTCCATGGCAACATTGCCATTATCTAAAGCTGTTTGGGAAAATATACTGGGGGCAGCCCTGCCTCCCTCGCTGGCTTTTTTGGGCGCTGGAACCGGGGGAAAATAAAGGCGCGCTCATACAACGAACAGTTCTTGCACGGGGGAGCACACGAGCACGAAAACTATCGATACCACAAAAAAAAAACAAACACTTAAACAAAAATTAAAACAAATACATTTCCCTCAAAGAGTTTAAAACACCCTAAACCAACATAACACCCCGCACATAGACCCCCCAGCACACACAAAAAAACACACACCCAAAGTATATACTTTTCTTCTCCAACGTATTGTCCTCTTTATTCCCTTCGCCCCTTTTCCTTCTCTCCTCTACCCCTTCCCTCTTGCCCCCCCTCCCTCCCCACCCTTTAAAACAGGTTAAAAATCTAAGAATGTTGTTTAATTTTTTTTAAAAGACGCGACACTAACTGTGTTCTTTTGCGTAGATTTTTTCGTTTTTTTCCCTTTTTTTGTTAGTTATCTTACACGATTTTTATTATCTAACCTTTGCCAAAGTTTTACAGATGACAGTGTTTTATGTTTTACGCCGAGAAGGCGGGGTTTAGTCATGCCGCAGATGTGTTGGGGACTGCTCTTTGTCAGGCGGGACTGTGAAAAGGGGGTCTGTATGTCTCTGCCATACTTCTTTTATTTCTCTCTCTCGTTTGCCTTTGTTTTTTTTTCGGGGGGGGAAAGCTGATTTTCAAATTCTTTGTGTTTTGTTTTTTGGGGGCTGAGTTTTATATACTTGTGTTTTTTGTTTTGGTGTTCTGAGTTCCCTTCCCTTCTGTGTTTGTTTTTATGTCCCGGTTCCATCCTTCTATGTGTTTGTTTTTGATGTACTGAGTTCACCCTTCCAATATTTGTTTGGTGTGCCGAGTTCCCAACCCCCTCTGTCGCCTTGTTAGATATTAAGATCTTCCCTCTTTATTAAATCAAAATTTCTGTGGCCCTTTGTTGAATGTACCGAACTTTTAGCCGTCGTGCCTTTGGTTTAGCGTTGAAAGCTCCACTTTTTCAATGTATTTGACTGGTTTTGGAAAGCCCCCCCCCCCCCCCCCCAAAGTGTGTTTGTTTAATTTTGCTGTTTCCCCCTTTTCTGTATTTTGTCTGATATGCGAGTTCTGTCCCTTTGCATGTTTGTTTGATTTACGAACCCCTCCTCCTGTTTGTTCGTTTGATTTGCTGACTTTTACCTCTGTGTGTGTTTGTTTGATGTGCTGATTTCCCACCATCTATGGTTTGTTGAATAACATGAATTCCAACCCCTCTGAAAGTGTGTTTGATATTCGGGTTCCACCCCTCTGTATTTGTTTGAAATGGTGAGTCCAGTTGTGTGTGTGTGTGTTTTTAATTGGGGTTGCGCACATACCTCATGTATCTGTTGTGGCCAGCGAGCATTGTCCCCACGCCAGTCTGTTTGTCTGATAAAAAGGACTATAAATGTCCACGCGGGAGGCTGATGGAAAAATCTATTCTCTTGCACTTAAAGGAGGCTGAATAACTGTGTCTGTATTTGTAGACGGGCAAAACTTTGAAAAGCATTTATGTCTCTTTCTTTAGTGTTTTATGTGTTTGTATTGTCGGAAGGATTCGGTCTATTTTGATATGTCAAAAGGGGAATTCGCGGAGTAAAATGATTGTTGATGTCTCTTTTATTCTCTCTCTCTCTTCCCCTCTCTCTCTCTCTCTCATCTATCTATTTTATTTATCCATTTATTTCACACCACCCCACAAACACACGCACACACATTTTTATACACACGCATATATATATTTATTATTATATATATTATATATATATATAAATATATATATATTTATATATATAAAAATAAATTATATAAAATTATATAAATAATAAATATATAAAATATATATATATATATATTATATATATATTTTATATATATATATTTATTATATATATATATAATATAATATTATGTATGTATAGTTACATTTATGCAAGAGGTAATTTCGATGGCCGGGTCGTAGTCGGCTGGAGTGTGTACGGGACCCTTTTCAGTGACTATTCACCTGCAATAATGGCTTTGGCACAATAGCCGACAGAGGAGAGAAGTGATGCAACACACGCAAATCAACTGTGTAACTGTACTGTTCATGTAATTATGTGGTACGTGTATAATCTTTCCATAAATCTTCTTGGTCAAAAAGAACTTTGCAGAATTAGCTTATTCTCTCTCTCTCTTTCTCTTTCTCTCTCTCTCTCTGTCTCTTTCCTTCTCTCTTCTTGTCTCTTCTCGTCTCTCTCTCTCTCTCTGTCTCTTTCTCTCTCTCTCTCTTTTCCCACTCTCTCTTCTTCTCTATCTATTATATGTATATATGTGATCACAAAAACAGACCAGTAACTGATAATTCAAAAATCTAAACACTGCCACAAAATGAAAGAAAAAACTCGCTACGTTTCGAACTTTCAGAGAAAGTTCCTCATCAGGCGTAAGCAATCCAAAAAATGAAATAATTTCATTTTTTGGATTGCTTACGCATGAGTTCGAAACGTAGCGAGTTTTTTCTTTCATTTTGTGGCAGTTTTATTATTTATGTATATATGTATTATCTATCTATCAATTTATCTCTCTCTCTATATATAAATATATATCTGTATATATACATATACATATACAATTATACAGAAATATAAAACTTTATTTTGTATACTGCGTATATTTTATATATATATATATATATATATATATATATATTATATATATTATATTTATATATAAATATACACTGTATATATATACATACTATATATATATATACAGTATATACATATACATATAATATACATACAACACACATTAATATTATAGATATATATTTATATATATTATATATATATATATATATATATTATATAATATACCATATACATATTACATATAATACATACATATATTTATATATATATATATATATATATATATATATATATATTATATATAAATATATATATATATAACAATCCTACTTCTATCAACACACACAAATAAGCATTTAACACATATAAAAAGGCAAGAACTACTACCCTCACACACACACACACACCCCAAACACACAACACACACACGCCACACACACAAAACACACACACACACAAACACACCACAACACAGCACGCACAACACCACACACACGCACGCACACACAAACACACCACAACACACAAACACTCACACACACACACACACACACACACACACACACACACTCACACACCAACACGTCTGCCTATAAATCTCCCACTTGATCGTAACATGTTTTTTTTGTGGCCGGAGAGGAGCCGACAGGCCGCTGCATCCCGGAGTGAAGACGAGTTCACTGACCTGCCCGTGTTCTTCCATCCGCTTGCTTGCCGTGCTTGGACCTGCGTCTCTGTCGGCCGAAATCCGTGCTTGATTTGTCATCTCGTCGGGCGGACTCCGTACATCATTTTGTCTCTCGTCCATGGTCTTCGGCTTGCTTTCTCTCTACGTCGCCTTCTTCGTGCCCGTGCGGTGGTGTGCTTGCTTTCTCTCTCGTCCGCGTTCTCTCGGCCGGGGGCGTTGTCTGTGCTAGCTTTTCTCTCCCGGCCGCCCGGTCCTCTCCCGGCGTGCGCTGTCTGGCTTGCTTTCTCTCTCTCGTTCGCCCGTTCTCTCCCGGCGTGCGTTGTCTGTGCTTGCTTTCTCTCTCTCGTCCGCTGTTCTTCCCGGCGTGCGTCTCTGTGCTTGTTTCTCTCTCTCGTCGTCCCGTTCTCTCCCGGCCGTGCGCTGTCCTGTGCTTGCTTTCTCTCTCCTCTCTCCGGCAGTTCTCTCCCGGCGTTGCGCTGTCTGTGCTTGCTTTCTCTCTCTCGTCCACCCTCCTCTCCGGCCGTGCGCTGTCTGTGCTTGCTTTCTCTCATCTCGTCGCCCATTCTCTCCAGGCCGTGCGCAGTCTTTGCTTGCTTTCTCTCTCTCGTCCACCATTCCTCTCCCGGCCCTGCGCTGTCTGTGCTTGCTTTCTCTCTCCGTCGCCCATTCTCTCCCGGCCGTGCGCTGTCTGTGGCTTGCTTTTCTCTCTCTCGTCCACCATCTCCCGGCGTGCGCTGTCTGTGCTTGCTTTCTCTCTCTTTGTCCGCCCGTCCCTCTCCCGGCCTGTGCGCAGTCGGTGCTTGCTTTCTCTCTCTCGTCCGCTCTTTCCTCTCTCCGGCCGTGCGCTGTCTGTGCTTGCTTTTCTCTCTCTCGTCCAACCCATCCTCTACCCCGGCCGTGCGTGTCTGTGCTTGAATTTCTCTCTCCGTCCGACCGTTCTCTCCCGCCTGCCGTGCGTTGTGTCTGTGCTTGCTTTCTCTCTCTCGTCCGCCTCGTTCTCTCCCGGCTGTGCGCTCTCCGTGCTTGCATTCTTTCAGAGTGCGTTTTTTCTCCGAGTTGCTTTCTCTCTCGTCCGTGTGTTATCAGTGGATCTCTTGCGTTTCTCGCCTGTGTCATTCTCAAGTGTTTGCTTTCTCTCTCGCTGTACGTTCTCCGGTGCTTGCTCTCTCCGTCTGTGCGGTTCTCTCTTAGCCAGTT
>NW_028234411.1:45384146-45394146 GCF_977035675.1 Penaeus japonicus
ATAGAAAAAGACGTAGCAGGAATATACTGGTATATCACCAGCAATAGACAAGGACTTTCAGTCCTGCGAAGCATACCTATTCGAACAAAGGCAGGTGATGACACGCCCACCGCTACACCGGGGGAAGGTCCAGATCCATATATATATATACTTATATATATATATATATATATATATATATATATATATATATATACATATATATATATATATATATATATATATATATATATATATATATATATATAGATACACACACACACACACACACATATATATATATATATACATATATACATATAATTATATATATATATATATATATATATATATATATATATATATATATATATATATATATATAAGAAATTGACATCAACTATCTAACAACAATAGGTAATGTAGACACGCAAAGAAATAATCTATTTGAGACTCTCATATTGCTAAATATACAGGGATTATATCCAAAAAGTAACCAGACAAAACCTACATATCTAGAGGACATGGCAAAGATCAACAATTATTCAATGATAACTCTTACAGAAACTCATCTGAATGAAGACATAAAAAATGAAGAAATTAAAATTAATAACTATGAGCTAATAAGGAAAGATAGAAATAAGAGAAGCAGAGGAGGAGTACTTCTTTATATCAGGAAAGAATTAGCAACTATAAAGGATATTGTAAAAGAATACTCTAATAATACAGTAGAAATACTAGGGGTATTGACAAAAGATACAAAAGAGCTATACATTATTTTATACAGACCTATTGGAACAACAGAAACATCTTTCAATGAATCACTAGGCATTATTAGTAATTACATTGTGAATACAAGGGAAATTGAAGCTATTATGATACTTGGCGATTTTAATTTCCCCTTTATCGACTGGGAAACAAAGAAAATAAGGATAGGAGCAAATGCCATTAGAGATAAAAAATAACAAGCGAGAAAACTTTTACATTTTGAAGAAATTTTTTACCTTAACCAAATCATCAAAATTCCAACAAGGGAAGAAAATATACTGGACCTTATCTTATTAGTATAGGGCAGTGTTTCCCAAACCCATGGTCGCGAGGGTTTTTCTGAGGGTCGCGGACGGTCTCCGAAAAAAACATAATTATGATATTACATTACGTTACATACGATTATTTATCGATTTATTGTATTTTAATTTTATCGTCACTTAATTCCCAGTCATTGTGGGATCTCTTCTCCTTTATTATAATCTCTAGCTGTTATAACAGTAAATAATGTGGTGTAGGCTACATATTGTATCGATGTATTATTCATCTTTATATTAAAAACTTGTAATTAACAAATTGATTTATTGTTTTCTTCTTTCCAGGTCTGAACTCTAAAAATGGCCCAACGCAAAACACAATTGGAGTATAAGCCTGAGTTCTTGAAATATGGCTTCACTGAGATGAGAGAACGATCGGGAACGTCCTACTCCAGTGTGTTCAGTGCCTGACAGCCCCCGCCAAAGAAACTATGAAGGAAAATAAATTGAAGCGTCATCTGCACTCAGTTCATCCAAAGTTTGTTGAAAAACCACTGAGTTACTGGAAGGACAAGGAAGAACAAACAAAACGAAGTCGGATTGATGCTCCCTCGAGTACGGCTTTTTCTCTGGAGAAAGCTTCTTTGTCGTCCTTTGAAGTGGCATGGATAATTGCAAGATGCAAAAAGCCTCATAACATTGGAGAGGAGCTGGTAAAGCCAGCAGCAGTGGCAATGGTAAAGACTATTGGTGGAGCAGATATTGCCGAGGAGGTTGAATCGGTACCACTTTCCGCCAATAGCATTAAACGTAGAATTGATCTCATTTCAGAAGATATTTTGGCTCAACTGATTGTGGCACTGAAAAAAGCAGGAACATTTTCTTTGCAGACGGATGAGTCTGTGGATATTGCAGGTAACCCTCAACTGATGGTTTTTGTAAGGTACAAGGGAGAAGATGACATTCAGGAAGAATTTCTCTTCTGTAAAGCCCTGTCAACTGGAGAAGACATCTTTAATATGATGAACAATTTTTTAAAGAAACATGATCTAAACTGGTTGAATTGTTTGGCAGTGTGCACCAATGGAGCTCTATCAATGATGGGAAGTCGTCTGGGTTTTGTTACTCGCATTAAAGCAGAAAACCCTGATGTCATAATAATTCACTGTTTTTTACATCGAGAAAACCTTGCTTCTCATCGCTTGCAACCAGACCTCCATGCAGTTTAAATGATGCCATCCAAATTGTGAATTTTGTCAAGGCTAGGGCTTTAAACTCACGTATTTTCCATAAAATGTGTGAAGAGATGGGATCACATCACCAAGACTTGCTGTTCCACTCTGATGTCCGTTGGCTATCTCGGGAAAGATTCTTGGAAGAGTTATTGAACTAAAAACTGAAATTGAAATATTTCTGCGTGAGAAAAAGCATGCACTTGCAGACTGCTTTAAAAACGTTGCTTGGCTGGCAAAGCTTGCTTATTTGGGCGACATCTTCATGCACCTGAATGAACTGAATTCAGACATGCAGGGCCGAAATCATACGATGGTGGACATTGGTGAAAAAATTGTCTCATTCAAGAAAAAAATTGCTCTTTGGAGAGAAAAGTTGGCCAGAGGAAAAACTGCAGCCTTTCCAGAACTAAGTGCTGTGCTGGAAGATTCATCAGAAATATCCCTTGTTGACATCAAAAATATTTTTGAAGATCATCTGAAGAACCTTCAAGAAGAAATGGACAGGTATTTTCCAGAAAATGTCGACCTCAAGAAGCATAGCTGGATCAGGAATGTTTTCAGTGTGAACGTCAGTGAAGTTGGTGAGGATATCCCAGGGTTTCAAGAGGAACTTATAGACCTCCAGGAAAATCGAGTGCAGAAACAACACTTTGAAAACCTCCAGTATTCAAAATTTTGGACCCAACTCAAGGATAAGCCCATTCTGACTCGGGAGGCTGAAAAAGCTCTTCTCCCTTTTCCAACAACATATCTCTGTGAACAAGGGTTTTCAAGCCTTGTTACGATCAAGACTAAAGCAAGGAACCGCTTGGATCCCCAACATGACTTGCGTTGTGCTCTAACAATCAACATAAAGCCCAACTTAGAGGATCTCACTCACAAAATGAAGCAGTTCCACGGTAGCCACTGAGAAAACATTTTTGGTTTTGTGACTTGACTACCAAATCATGTAATAAACTTAGTCTCATTTTCATGAAAATTTGTTTTTTCAATTGCTCCTATTTAAAGTTGATTGAAAATCATTGTGTTAGTAATATAAATTTACTCAATAAAACTATAAACAATTATAAATAAGTGTAACATATCAAAATTATTGGTGACTAGCACTACATGTACGTACACTCATTTAGGGTCGCCGGGCCAGGCCAAGATTGTATTTAGGGTCACGACCAAAAAAGTTTGGGAACCACTGGTATAGGGGAAGATGTACATAACATATCATCAACTTATACAGCTCAATCAAACCACAAAATAATTGAAATCACAATGAATAAGTTAAATAATCAGAAAAGTAGTGAAAAACAGATAGACGAAGCAGAAAAGAGTCTCAGATCATTAAACTTTAGCCATAATCAAATAGATTGGAAAAAAAAAAAAAATAAACGCAACACTAGAAGGGTCACTGAAAAATATTGACGTCCTCTTAACACCAAATGTTATACTAAAGAAGCTTTATTATGCGTGAAAAGATGTTTGTAGAATGTTTGTGACCCCAAAAAACAACAGAAACAAGAATATTATACCATGAGATCGAAGAATCATGTTAAAAAAACAAGAAAAATAAGGTTAACAAATTGAAAAAAACAACAGATCAGATCAAGAGAGAAAGGTTCAAAGCAGAGATAAGGCTATTAGAAGTGTATATAAGTAACCAAAAAGCAGCCGAAGAAAAAAGAGCTGTGGAACCTATAAAACAGAGAAAAATATTTTTTTTCTTATGCAAACAACAGGTTAAAGGGGAGAACAGAAATTAGGCCTCTTGAGAATAATGGTGCATTGGTAACTGATTCAAAGAAAATGGCTGAATTACTCAGACAGCAATATGAAGAAGTCTTTAGTGTTCCAAGAATTGAAAAATTGATATCAGACCCACAACATTTTAGTATTATTATTAACGAAGATGAATGTCTCACTGACTTCATATTCAATGAAAAAGATATTCTTGAAGCAGTAAGTGAAATCTCAACAAACTCAGCAGCTGGGCCAGATGAAATCCGAGCAATCTTTAAAAAAAACTGCAAAGAAACCATAGTAAAGCCACTGGTAACTTTGTGGAGGAAATCTTTGGACATGGGGATTATCTCCAGCTTACTGAAAGAAGGTACTATAATTCCAATATATAAAGGTGGAAACAAAGGTCAGGCCAAAAATTATAGACCAGTAGCACTAACATCTCATATAATAAAAATATTTGAAAGAGTAGCGTGGAAAAAAATGTCCAGTTTTTAGACAAAGAAAACAAGATAAATCCCGGGCAACATGGATTCAGAAGTGGTAGATCTTGTTTATCACAGATCCTGACACACTTCGAACACATACTAAGGGACCTAACTGAAAATAGAGAAGTTGATGTAATATACCTAGACTTTGCAAAAGCTTTTGACAAAGTAGATCACGGCATTCTGCTACATAAGATTAAAGACCTTGGAATCAGGGGGAAAGTTGGAAGATGGATTTACAACTTCCTAATAAATCGTAAACAAAAAGTACAAATTAATGGGCTTTACTCGAATGAAACGACTATTATGAGTGGGGTGCCACAAGGGTCCGTTCTTGGGCCCTTGTTATTCCTTATTATGATTGGTGACATTGATAATGGTGTGAAACACTCGAGAGTAACATCATTTGCAGATGATACAAGAATAAGTACACCCATAGATATACAAGATAATGAAAACAAACTTAACGAGGATCTACATACCATCTGTAAGTGGGCATATGATAATATGAAATTCAATGCAGATAAATTTGAAATCATAAGATATAGTCCAACTGGAAGTTTAAGAGCAATATCATATTTTGTCGAAGGTGTGGAGATTGAGGAGAAAAAGTAGTACAAAATCTAGAATATGAGTTATGACATGAGTTTCAGTCACCATATAGAACAGTTTGTCAACAAAGGAAAAGTTATGAGTGGATGGGTAATGAGGACTTTTAACACAAGAGACCCAGAACACCTTTTACCACCATGGAAAACATGTGACCACAAGATTAGAATACCAGTGCCAAGTATGGAGCCCAAATCTTACAAAAGATATGTTGATAGAACAAGTCCAAAGAATCTTTACACGCTAGTTAGATAATATGATGGATCTAAACTATTGGGAAAGACTAAAAAAAACTATGACTGTACTCACTACAAAGGCAGAGAGAGAGATACTTCTTTATATATGTGTGGAAAATTATTGAAACTTAACACCAAATCCAAGACATGTTGAAGGAGGGGGAATTAAGGTAAGACATTCCCCCAGGCAGGGAAGAACATGCTCTGGCACTGGGATAAGTGCACAAGCATGTCTGTTAAGAAAAATGCAAAAACAAAGTTTCCTAATAAACGGACCTAAATTGTTTAATAGCATACCGAAGGATATAAGAAACCTAAATCAAATTCAGTTGCTTGCAACTGACAAAAAACGGGCGGTCCCCCAGGATGGTTCTGGCATGAGCTACTAGTAGTAGTAGCGTATGGTTAGTTACACTCCGATATTTGCCTCTGCTAACCAATTGCTGAAGGCTTCTCCGGCTTTGTGAATTGTTTGGTATCCTCCAATAATGGATGTCTGAGGGCAGTGGAGGATGATGTGGTCCATGTCTTGGTTGGGCATTCCACATGATGGGCAGGTAGGGGAGTCCCTGTAGCCCCAGCGGTGGAGATTGGCACCAGTACGTCCACATTTTGAGCGGATTCGATTGATTTGTACCCACTCTTTTCTTTTGAGGGTTTTGAATCCTGGCAGTGGTGAAGTTGGGTCGTCAACGAGGTTCCCTCCAGGCTGCAGGTTGTTTTGCCAATCTGTTTGTCAGGCTTCTTTGATGTTGAAGTTTGTTATGTGGGTCCTGTAGAAGGGCTTTCGTGACTTCAGTCTTTAAGTTGCTGGGGCATTTTGCATGACTATTTTTATCAGTATTTCCTCATTGAGTGTTGTTATGTGCTTCAGTTTGTTTTGTGTGATTTCGTCCCTTCATAGTTGTGCTGGGGTGATGTTGGCCATAACTGGAAGCCATTGTTTTGGGGTTGATCTCAGTGCCCCTGAGATTGTCCGCATGATGGAATTGAATTGGACATCAACTTTGTTGGTGTGGGTGCTTTGGGCCCATACCGGAGTGCAGTATTCAGCTGCACTGTAGCATAGTGCCATTGCTGTTGTTTTCATGACTCCTGGGCTGGCACCCCAGGTTGTTCCTGCCAGTTTGTTTATTATGGAGCCACGCTTTTTTAGTTTTTGGGCTGTGTTGTCAAGGTGTTGTTTGTATGTTAAGGATCTGTCCAAGGTTATTCCCAAGTACTTTGGTGTTGGGTCTGCTGGGATGTTTGTGTTGCTTATCCTGTCGTGGATTTTGAGATGACGGTTTGCTTCTTTGTTATTTAAATGGAAAGCTGTACATACTGATTTAGTGGGGTTCATTTTTAGGTACCATCTATTGAAATATGAGTGGATTTGCTCTATGTCGTGGGCTAGTGTGGTCTCAAGAGATTCAAAGTCTCTGGCCTGTGTTGCTATTGCGAGATCGTCAGCATAGCCAAATTTGATAGATCTAGTTTGGGGGAGGTCTGAGATGTATATATTGAACAGTAAGGGTGCTAGTACAGACCCTTGAGGAACTCCATTCTGGATTTTGTAGGTTTTGCTTGTGTTGCCTCCTGGGCAGACATGGAA
The DNA here is from genome assembly GCF_977035675.1 of Penaeus japonicus. Taxonomy (NCBI): domain Eukaryota; kingdom Metazoa; phylum Arthropoda; class Malacostraca; order Decapoda; family Penaeidae; genus Penaeus; species Penaeus japonicus. The sequence goes on from NW_028234411.1 coordinate 45,391,044, forward strand.
GCAGTGTTTCTTTGTAATTTTGTGGAGTAATTTGAGGGTATTTTTGCAGTGTATGTGTTTTGATAGCTAGTACATGAGGCCTGTGTTCCATACGGTGTCATATGCTGCAGATAAGTCCACAAATAGTGCACCGGTCTTTTTCTTGTTTTCAAAGCCTGCTTCTATATAGTAGGATAGTGCCAGAACTTGTTCATATGTGTCACAGTGTGCTCTGAAACCTGCTTGTTCTGGTGGGATGTGATGTTCTAGGATGTTTGAGACAGTATGATTCTTTCGAGCAATTTGAAAGTACAGCATAGAAGTGCTATTGGTCTGTAGTTTGAGGGGTTATTGCTGTCTTTACCTGGTTTAAGGATGGCTATAATCTTTGCTTGTCTCCATATTTCGGGGATTTGGGTTGTGGTTATTATGTTTGACAGTGTTCTTGCCAGCCAATCTACTGCCTTTGGTCCCAGGTGGGTGATCAAGTCTGGGTATATTCCATCTATCCCGGCCGCTTTCCCATTTTTCACGTGTCTGATGGCCTGTTCTACTTCTTGGGCTGAGATGGTTGCTGAGAGGGGTCCATTTTTTTGGTATGCGTTCATGTTGTGCTGGTATTCGAGTCGGATGTGTTTTTCAAATTGCTGATTTGGAGTTCTTGTGCTTCTTTGTTTTATTTCAGTTGCAATTTGGTCTACTGTGATTGGGGGTTTTGTTGTATTAGTGGTAGTTTTGTCAAGGCATGTCTGCATGTCTGCTGGAGTGGGTAAAGTCCAGGTTTTCAGTTGTTTCATGCCACCTTTTTCTTCTTCCTTCTACAAGTGAGTTGAGAAGTTCGTCTGCTTTATCAGGGTTGAGTGTGCTCTGTTTAGTCCAGCAAGGTATGTATTCCTTGCGGAAGGAAGCCTCTTGGCACTGATTTTTATCCACTTTTGAGGATAAGTTGGTTGAAGCGAGTTATGTTGGAGCCTGATGCTGGGATCCTGTTGCATGTCTGTTCGATATATTATGTGAAAGCTTCCCAGTTTGCTTTCTGGAAGTTCCATCTGGGTTTTTGCAGAGAGTGAATTATTGGGATGTTTCTTCCAATGGTTATTAGTATGGGCCTGTGTTGGCTCTTTGGGAAGTCGTTTAAAACTTGCCGTTGAGCATGGAGAGGGATGTTGTTTCTGTCTCTAGAGACGAAAACAAGGTCAGGGTTGTATTCTCTACCCCAGCGGGCAGATTGGAAGGTTCTGCGATTATTCGGAGAGTACAGAAGATGCATGTTTTCTTTGCTGGCCCAATCAGAGATAGTTTCACCAGCTGGGTTGCAGGACCTGTATCCCCAGTCTGTGTGGTGACTATTGAAATCTCCTGCAATGATTGCTGGGTGTTGATGTTGCATTGGTGGGTTTAGCCATATGGAGTTGGGTGGCTTGTAGACATTTGTAAAGGTTATGTTGGCTATCTTGACAAGTGATAAGTGAATGTTTTCTCCTTGAGTGTCAGATGAGATGTGTGCGACTTCAGTGGGGTTTCTGGCATAGATTATAGTGCCGTACTGGGCATGATCTATTTGTGCCACTATAGTAAATCCCGGAACAGTATATCTTGAGGGGGCTGATTCTGCTGTTATGTGTGTCTCCTGTAGAGCTATGAGATCTGCTTTTTGTTTTATTGTAAGTTTGGATAGGTATTCACATTTGGCCATCGAAAGGCCCTCAATGTTGACTGATAGTATTTTGATGATGTTTTCGAGGGTGATTTCATCCCTAGTGTCGTTATTTTTGGGTCCTTGCTCATTTATCGGTGTAGTTGGGAACCCTGCAACTGCACCGCGGTCCTTTTTACCCTGGACGACGACCTAGCCAGTATGATTTTTCCTTTTTTGCCGATTCATTAATTGGGGTGTGTGTCCGGGAGAAGGTTACCCTAGTTCGGACACCAGTTTTTGGATCATTCTTTGTTTCTCCTAATGTTTCTAGCATTAGATTCCACACCCGTACGTGTTAACATGATGATCCGTTGCAGGTCTGCCGCTGCCGTTGGCATGATCCAGGGGGCACCACTAGGAGGTGGCAGTCGGACTTTGCCCCCCGGCATGAGCTACTAACAAGGCTCATGCTGTAACTACCACCAAGTAACCAAGTAGGTAAGTAAGTATATATAAATATATATATATATATATATATATATATATATATATATATATATGTATATATATATATATATATATATATATATATATATATATATATATATATATATGTATATATATATATATATATATATATATATATATATATATATATATATATATATATATATGTGTGTGTGTGTGTGTGTGTGTGTGTGTGTTTCTGCGTGGATTTTGACGGTCGCTGTACCATCTCTATATATATCCTCTAATAATCTGCAGTATATTTCCTCTACTCCTTGTTTACGAATTGCATCCAGTACTGCAGATATCTGTACCGAGTCGAATGCCTTTTCATAATCTACGAATGCCATACATAGGGGCTTCCTATATTAGTTTGTTTTCTCCCTTATTTGAGCTAGTGTGTGGATATGGTCTGTAGTTGAGAATCCACTGCGGAACCCTGCCTGTTCCCTGGGTTGTTTTGAATCTAATGTAGGTGGTACGGGCTGTGATGATTACTGAGAGGAGGCTTATAGGTCGGTAATTCTTTAAGTCTTTTGTGTCTCCCTTTTTGTGTATTAGAATTATCATTGTGTTTTTCCAGGCCTTCGGAATTTTACCGACGTCTAGACATCTGTTATAGAGACTGGCCAGCTTTACTGCCGCAATCTCTCCTGCGTCTTGAATAAGATCACACTAATGCCGTCTTCTCCTTGTGTTTTTCCTCTTTTCATGCTTTTTAGTGCCCTATTTACTTCATCTACCGTGATGTTTGGAAAATCTCCAATTGTTGTGTTTGTCTCCGTATGTGGTTGGTCGTTTGAGTGATATAGGTTGCAATAGAAGTCTTCTATTACTTTGATAATTTCATTTTTATTGTATGTCGCCTCTCCGTTGAGTTTCTTTACTGCATACATTTGGCTTTTCCCTATTCCGAGCCTCCTCTTTGTTGCCTTAAGGCTAGTGCCAGCAAGCAGAGCTTCGTTTATTTTTCGTATG
>NW_028234411.1:45398893-45417101 GCF_977035675.1 Penaeus japonicus
TTGTCCTTGGAAATTCTGCCATCTGGTTCCCTGTGTTGGTAGTTCAGGTGTTTCTTCTCCAAGGTCTGGATTGTATCTCCTCTGTACAGGTTGTCTGTTCATTCTTGGTCGCAGTTGTATGTCGTTTTTTGCGTTTGTGTGAACTTACTCTTTTTCTTTTCTTTTGTTCTATTTGTCATTGTGCCAGTAGTCTTTTTATTATTGTCTGTTTGTCTTTTGATTTCTCTTTCCTGGTGGTATCTTCATCAACTCTTCTTTGTTCTTTGGGTACTTCCCTTTCGTTTCTGTTATTGGGGGCCTGCAACTTATGTGCAATGAGTTTTTCTATCCTATCCACTGCCTTTGCAACCATATCAATACGAATGTGGCATTCCTCTATCTTGTCGATTTCTTGACCCTCAGGGGGTAGTTCTACTTCTTGCCTTAATCCTTCCTGGTCTCCATGGTCATCCTTGTCTTGTGTCCCTGAGTCTGCTGTCCACACGGAAATTGAGTTTCTCTCTGGGTGTCTTGGATGCTGTCTGGCAAGGTGGGGGGGGGGGGGGTTTTCTTCTTCAGTCTGTGCTATCTTGTCCACTTTTTTAGGATTCATGCATCTTTCTATTCTTTCCTTTTCTTGCTCTGTCATATGTGCATCCTCATCCCGTCTGAGGTATTCTAGAAGGGTTATGTCTCCATTTGCAATGAAGAATCTCTCAGCAGGAGGGGTCTTCACTTCCTTGGTTGCTACCATTACCATTGCTTGCTTGTAGGCTCTATGGGTGATTATATCATACTTCTGTGGATACTTCGCCATTATATCTATTTTCATGCTCACTATAAATGATCTGAGGTGAATGGCTTCCGACCTTAGCTGGGCTGCAACAAGGCCTTGCCATTGCCTAGCTGCATTCTTCCAAATCAGTTCCCCCATCTCCATGATCCACATAGGGGGCAGGAAGCCTGAGGGTGACTTGTATTCTACTTGTGTTGTCTTGCTGATGCCTGGAATTCCCTGTACCTCACACTCATCACAAAACTTGATTTGTCTGTAGCAGAGGGCTTCTCTATTGAATAGAGTAGCTAGGGTTTGCAGATCCTTCCATTCTTCTTCACTGAAAGGAGTATCGTCTTCAATGTTCTGGAAGGTGTCTGGGTATGGTTCTTCTGGGTGTCCTATTTCCCTTGCTCCTTTGACTAGCATGCCGACTAGGGGAGATGCCTCGACAGCTGGGTTCCCTGGGGCCCATGCATCTGGGTGTGCCCATCCATCAGTTAAAAGTGCATGGGTGTTTCCTCTTTCTGTTCTGTATGTATGGGCTTCAGGGTTTGCCAGTCTCTCATATATCTCTTCCATGCTTTTGCTCAGCCTGTGGCACAGGGAGCCCAGATGTCTTTCTTCTGGTGTTGGTGGGAGTCTCATTTCTTCCATGTTGTCGCCTTTTACCTGATTTCTAGTCATTACCATTTCTCTTGGAGATTTTTGAATTTTATAAGGGTGGGTTAGGTTAGGTATTTTTTGGGTTAATTACTTAATTACAAACCCACACCTCGTGTAACTCACTGAAATGTCAATGTAAAACACTGCATTCACGGTACCACATACCGCCTTTTCAATGAGAAACACTACCTTACAGTGCAAAACACTTTAAGTATACTATACACTCTCTGTCTAACACTTACCAGACACTAGAGAATCACGGGAAAAACCGCAACACTAAATCTAAAAAAACTACCAAAAATTCAAAATGATCCTGTAAAAAATTCAAAATGATCCTGTAAAATGTACTGAGAAACCTAAAAACCTACAAAAGAACTTTGTAATTGTACTGGAAAAAAAACTTGGAAAACTAAAAAAACGGAAAAAAAGGGGGGTAAGAGAAGATAAAAAACACAGGTTCTAAAGAAAAAGTGAAGGAGAAACAACAAACCAGAAAACAAAGAAAGCTAGACCTCTGTGAGGAGAGTCTAGCTCTAGCCTGTTTGTTCTGCAGCTGCAACGGCTGTTGTAGGCTCATCCAGGCACTTAGAAACACTGGGAGTTTTTTCTAATCCCTTCTTCCACAAATTCTTATTTTCAAAGTTTCTTTGGGATAAATTAAATCACAAGTTACACTACACTTAATCAGTATTCACACTTAAGTCACTAACGCGTTTTCGGCCTTCTTAGCCTCTTCAGGTGAACTGTTGTGAGAATACTAACTCTTTTATTTCATAAGTACACTATATATACAGTAAAACAAAAGAGAAAATGGGGGTAGGTAACTTGGTACATTGGGGGACCTTCTCCTCATTCCCTCATCAACTGAGTGGAGGTTCTGAGAAGGAAGGTTGTTTGGGGAACTGGGGACGGGGGGAGTGTCCCTTGGTCACTAACCAAATAAACATAGTATATATTGTGAAACAAAAATTGACAAAATGAAGTAGAAAAAATATATATATCAGGGTAAACACGCTTATGTACACACATGGAAATATTGGGAAGTATGCAACATAAAAAAAAAACGATGTATACAGGGTAAACAAGCTTATGTACATACATAGAAACAATGTGAAAGTTTGCAAAACATAATATCTCTTGAAAAAATCGCGACGTTTTCAGGATCCTTTGGCTTGCTGGCTTTGTTTAGGGTTCCTGTGTCTTTCACTCGGGAAAAATCCTTTCTTCGGTCATCAGGAGGTTCTGTACGCCCTCTCCCTGGTCCTGGGGGATGGCTCCTAGGGGATGATGGTCGCCAGTTGCATCCTCGTCTTCAACAAACTCAGAGGAGATCCTATGTGTCTCTGCTGTCACCTGGAAAAATAAAGAGGGAAAAAAAGGAGGCCACAGCAGGAGCCCTTCTCTAGGGGGCTACACTTGGTCAAGGAATAAAGGTAGGTTCAATATTAGGAGTCCTTGTCACAACTGCTGAGCCTGCTGTAGAAAAACTGAATGTACTAACAGGGGGGAGAAAGAAGGTATTTAAGCGAAAAAGGGAGAGAGGTGACCTCAGGACCTGAGGGTCCACTGCTTGTTTGAAGGCGTTCTCTCCTGGGGGATGGGGAGGGGGTAACTGGGTTGCCCCTGCATCCCTGGCCTGCATCCTCTCCTTCTGTAAAAATCTAAGTAAACCTCGTTGAAACATAAAGAAAGAATTAAAAAATAATGGGGGAATAAGGCCTTTTGGAAGAGTAAAAAACTATGTTGTTCATATAAATGTTTGTATGTAATAACAGGAAACTTACCCTAGAGTTGTAAGGTTCTCTTCTACATACACACTTACTTATTCTTCTATATATATAAATATATGTTTGAATATGCATTATTTTATTAAACAGATCTGAATATATATTTAACAACGTCTGAATATATATTGAAAAAAACTGGATATATATTTTTTCAAAAAAATAGAGTTGAAAATATCTATAAGAAAATCCGCCTGAATATACATAAAGAACCACTTACATATATACATATACGCACATATAAAAATACATACGCATACACATACATATACACACTCAAATATACATATATATACCTATACATATATATACACATACACATACATATACATACCCATATATATATACCCACACATATATATAGACGCACATATATACACTTACTTCTACAGATATATACACATATACATATGTATATGCACATAATCACTTACCTATATATATATAAATATATACATATATATACATATACACACACATACATATATACATATATACATACATACACATATATATACACATAATACACATGCACATACATACATACATACACATATACACATATACCCGTATGTATATATGTATTATGTCTTTTGCATTTATGGAAATTAGTAAGAGAACCTGAGAGAAATGTATCTAACATTTTTACTGCAGATCTTACTACTTGTAGGCAGGTATAAGGGTACTCCACTGCGTGGGGGATGGGGGAGTAGCCAACTGCTGTTTTTTCATCTCCTTGCTTGTATGTTTTCTGCACAAGCTATTTATATGAGCAAAGGTATTTTATTGTTTTTCAAATGTTGAAAGGGGTAAGTTCTCCTAAATTCCATGAAAGGGTTTTCAAGTGTTTTCTTAATTCTTTTTAAAAAATTCTCCTTAAAAAAATTCTACTTCTGATTTTCTTCACTCTATCTTCAGTTCTTCAGAATTATAAAGTTTAGTAAAGACCTTCTTCTTCCTTTAGTGTTGAGTGGGAAGAGAGGGACTGACCTTTCTACTCTCCATGCGACAGCCCCACTGAACACTAGAAAAACTTACTGATGTTGAATGGGAAGAGAGGGACCGACCTTTCAACTCTCCATGTGTTAGCAACATTGAACAACAATTATACATATCTATCATTCTTTATCCACTAATAAAATAGAAAAGAAAATTCTTCTTCTTCCTTTAGTGTTGAGTGGGAAGAGAGGGACTGACCTTTCTACTCTCCATGCGACAGCCCCACTGAACACTAGAAAAACTTACTGATGTTGAATGGGAAGAGAGGGACCGACCTTTCAACTCTCCATGTGCTAGCCCATTGAACAACAATCATACATAAACATAATTCTTCAACACCTTATAAAATAGAATAGAAAATTCTTCTTCTTCCTTTAGTGTTGAGTGGGAAGAGAGGGACCGACCTTTCAACTCTCCATGTGACAGCCCCACTGAACACTAGAAAAAATACTGATGTTGAGTGGGAAGAGAGGGACCGACCTTTCAACTCTCCATGCGAGGGCCCCACTGAACATCATTAAAAAAACGGACAGAGGCATGTCTTCCTCTGTCAATAGAGTGGAGTGGGGGAGAGGAGGGGCTTGTACTTCCACACTCTGTGTGGAACCCCTACTTGACCCTAAAACGAACCAGAGGTTAGTGGGAAAGGAGGGACTTGCTTTTCTACTGTCCCACTACACCCTAGTTATAAGGCAATGCAATTTCTTGTTCTATTTCTTATTATTCCTTCGGATAAGGGTGATGGAAACTGAGCTCTTATCAACTTCTCTCCTATGGCTTGGTCTTTTTTCCATGCAATCATCGGGGGTGGTTCTTTAAACCATTGGTCCCAGGGTTTGTCCTTTGCATCATTTTGCACCCATGACCATATCTTATTGATTGTTGATCTCAATACAGGGGCTATGCTAGGGGAGTATAGCATAGGGAGGATGATCCTTCCTGTCCCTTTCTTTGGAGATTCTATCAATAGGTCTTGCCTTGGTAGCCCTTCCAGTCTTTCTTTTGTTTCCATTAGGACTTTGGGGGTGTATCCTCTGAGGCTGAAAAACTTGAACATTTCTTCCAGGGCATCCTTCAGGTTCTCTGGTTCACTTACTATCCTTTTAATTCTTATACTTGTGAGAAGGGGGAAAGAGAAGAAGGAGACTTTTTCAAGTTTGGGTGATGGCTCGACTGGAAATGGAGGTACTGTGGGCGTGTTTGATAGGCTTATAAAAAACTTTGGTCTGCTCAGATATCTTTCCTTATCGATGTTACACCATGGCTGTCGCAAGAAAGGAAGCCTCTGTGAATCCGACTCCAAGAGTAAACTTTTAAGGTCTGGGTGTATCCTGTTTAAGCCATCAATGGTATTCCTTGAGATCCTCTAATTTTCCATCCATTATCCCAAAAATGTCTCATCAATGTATCTATAGAAGATCATGGGTTGTTTTTTCATTTTCTTTCTTTCTTTTTCTATATAGCATGCTACAAAGACTTCTGCTATGGACCCACTGACACAGAGGATCCTATTGCTGTTCCCTTTGTTCTGCCTATAGAATTCAATGGTCAAATCTCAGGAGAGTACCTCCTAGGACATGATCTATTCCTTCCTTTATAAGGTTAGCGGCCGAGGCTGCGGGCATCTAATGCCAAATCTCTCTCCATGACTGTCTGCCTTGTACAGCATCCATAATTCTTTTCATAAAAATTTGACTTACAACACCAAGCTGCTCTCTTCTGGGGGATGGTGGACGGCATTATAAGGAAACTTATGTCAAAGGATCGAGAAAATCAGTAAAAGCACAGTGTTTGATTCGCAGATAATCATGATGGGAGTAGTATCTTCACTATATTTTCCTAAGGAGGAAATCAGTGGTATCCCTTAGTCTTCCTATCTGGTAACAGTTCCAACGAGGGGGGCCGAATCGCTATGTGAGTGCGAGTAGCTCTGTCTACTGGTCTAGTAGGGGCACAAGCAACACACTCAGCACTGTGGCTCTACCTGGCCAATGTGCCTAGCTTCCTCAACCACTCTTTTGTCGTGTTTGGTGGGAATGCACCATACCAGTGCTGGGATATCTGGCTTGTGCTCTGTTCCGAGAAGGGAACGGTCCCTTCTGGGTTGCCTCTGTCAGCTCGTACATCTCTCCTACATCGGGGTATCCAAATTCTATCAGAACTTCTCGGCCTTTACTAGTAATCTTCGGATTCTCTTGTCCACGTTTTTTCCCCAAGGGCATGTTTCTGGGTCGACTTTCTGATTGCAATAAGTCCTACTCTGTCTCTCAGGTGAGCTCTAGCCATTTTGCCTTCATCAGTTGCACCTGCACCTCTGTCGACTCAACCAAGGCTCCATCTTTTATCTGGCTTTTCTTTATAAATATATTGGGATCTTTCAACCCTAGGGAGTCTTCTAATGCCTCCTCGTTACCTTTGTTATTCAGATTCTTTCTCCCTCTGTTTCTGCCTGCTTACTGTATTTTCTCTCAAGTGCTTCATCTATCTCCCGCCCCCCCTCGTTGCCCAAACCTGTACCCCACCCCCTAACGCCGTGTGTTGGAGGGAGGCTAGCTTTTCCTTTTCTTGAGCTGGGAAGATTGTGAAGGAAGATTCTTTATCTGTTTTCCATTGGGGGTTTGAGGGCAGTCGCCTCCAGCCCAGGAGAGATTGAGTGGCAATCTATGCCATTTTTATCTCTGCTTTCCAAATTCTTCGTATATGAAGCCTTGTAGCATTATCTGAGTCTGAGTTTCCTACGGAGGTGGGCCTGGGACAAAGGATCTCCTTTGCTCATAAACGGACTTCTGCATGCAGGGATTTAGTATAGGGGGAAATAAAAGACGGAGGACATCTGATTACTTACAGTTCCATCCCCAACTTCCATTGTTTCACTCTTTGCCATGTCCTCGCCTTCTCGCTTGATCTTGATCCCCTCATTGGGTGTTTCCTCTTACTTTGCTGGAACCGCCCCACCTGTTTTTGTGGTCATCACCATTGTTGTCTGTGTTGGAAACTCCACTTCCTCTATTTGTATCTCTGGGACTTGCTGTCACGGTCTGCTGTTCTGTCTCATGTTGTCTGTCTTGTTCCCTTGGACAATTCTGCCATCCTGGTTCCACCACCCTCTTGGTTGGTAGTTCAGGGTGTTTCTTCTCCAAGCGGTCCTGGATTGTATATCCTACTGATACAGCCGTTGTCTGTTCATTCTTGGTGCCAGCAGTTGTATGTCTTTTATTTTTGCCGTTTGTGTTAGCTGCAACTCTCACTCATTTTTCTTTTCTCTTTTGTTCTATTTTCGTCATTGTGCCAGTAGTCTGTTTTATTATTGTCCTGTTTGCTCTTTTGATTTCCTCTCTTTCCCTCCGGTGGCCTATCTTCATCAACTCTTCACTTTGTTCTTTGCCGCGGTCACTTCCCTTTCGTTTTCTGGTCCCTATTGGGGGCCTGCCAACTTATGTTTTGCATATGAGTTTTTCACCTATCCACTATCCACACTGCCTTTGCAAACCACTATCAATACGAATGTGGGCATTCCTCTTATCTTGTATATTTCTTGATCCTCAGGGGGTAGTTAGTTCCACTCTTGCTTGCCATTAATCCTTCCTGGGTGAAGAGAACATCGCGTCATCATTGTCTTGTGTTCCACTCGAGGTCTGCTGCTCCACACGGAAATTGAGTTTCACTCTCTGCCCGGCCTCGCTGTCTGCGGATGCTGTCTCGGCAAGGTGGGGCGCGGAGGGTCGTTTTCTTCTTCAGTCTGTGCTATCTTGTCCCCTTTTTTTTTTTTTTAAGGGGGATTCTATGCATCTTCTCCTATTCTTTACCTTTTCTTGCTCATGCTACACTCCATGTGCATCCCTCATCCGTAGCGAGCGCTATTCTCAGAAGGGTTAACTGTCTCACATTTGCAATTGAAGACACGAATATCTCACTCGCACGCGAGGCGGGTCTTCTTAACTTTCCTTGGTTCGCTACATTACCATTGCCTCTGTGTACGGCTCTATGAGGCGCTGAATCCTATATCATACTTTCGATGTGGATACTTCGCCATTATATCTATTTTCATGCTAACATATAACCCTCTGATCTGATCGGGTGATGAATGGCTTCCAAGTACCTTTCTAGCTGGGGCTGGCAACAAGCCCCCTTGCCCTCTTGCCTCAGCTTGCATTCTTCCAAATCAGTTCCCCAACACTCTCCCCAGATCCACATAGGTTGGGCAGGACAGCATGAGGGTGGACATTGTATTCTACTTGTGTTGTCTTGACTGATTGCCGCATGGAATTCATCGCTGTACCTCACCACTCAGACACAAAACTTGACTTCTGTCCTTGTAGCAGAGGGCTTACCACTATTGATAGAGTAGCTAGGGGCGCTTTGCAGAGCCTTCCATTCTTCCATTCACTGAAATGGCTCCGCTATCGTCTTCAATGTTACTCGGCACTCGGCCTGTCTGCGGTTATGGCCTCTTTTCTGCCGGCTGCCGCCTCAAGCGACCATCTCGCTTGCTCCTTTTGCCACTAGCATGCCCCCGGACTAGGGGACGCCTTTGCCTCAGACAGCTGCGCGGTTCACTCGGGAGCGGCACATGCATCTGGGCGTGTGCCCATCACATCAGTTACCAAAGTGACATGCCCGTCCTGTTTCCTCTCACTCTTCTCGTCTACTTGTATGTATGGGCTTAAGGGTTGGGTTTTGCCAGTCTCTCATATATCGCTCTTCCATGACTCTTCCTTGCTCAGCCTGTGGCACCTGGGAGCCCCAGATGTCTTTCTTCTGGATGTTGGGTGGGAGTCTCATTTCTTCCATTGGTTGTGCCGCCTTTTACACCGTGATTTCTAGTCATTACCATTTCTCTTGAGTAGAGATTTTTTGAATTTTATAAGGGTGGGTTAGGTTTAGGTAATTTTTTTGGTGTTAATTACTTAATTACAAACCCACTACCTCGTGTTAAAACTCACTGAAATGTCAATGTTAACTACTCTCCTGAATTCACGGTACCACATACGCCTTTTCAATGAGAAAACACTACCTTACAGTGCAAAACACTTTAAGTATTATATACTCTCTCAGTCTAACACTTACCAGACACTAGAGGAAACTCGGGGAAAAACCGAAACACTAATCTAAAAAAACTACCAAATATTCAAAAATGATCCTGTAAAATATTCAAAAGGATCTGTAAATGTACTGAAAAATAAAAACTTCAAAAGAACTTTGTTAATTGTACTGGGGAAAAAAAACTTGGGAAAACTAAAAAACCGGGGAAAAAAAGGGGGGTTTAACGTGAAGATAAAAACACAGGTTTAAAGAAAAAGTGAAGGAGAAACAACAACAATAAAAACACAAAGAAAGTATACCTCTCTTGAGGAGAGACTAGCTCTAACCTGTTTGTTCTGCAGCTGCAACGGGTGTTGTAGGCTCCTCAGGCATTTGAAACACTGGGAGTTTTTTCTAATCCCTTCTTCCACAAATTCTTATTTTCAAAGTTTCTTTTGGATAAATTACATCACATGTTACATACACTTATCAGTATTCACATTTAGTCATAACGCGTTTTTCGGCTTTTGCCTTTCAGGTGTGAACTGTTGGTGATATACTACTCTTTTATTTTATAAGTTCCTATATTATAACAGTAAAACAAAAGATCGAAATGGGGGTAGGTAACTTGGTTAAATTGGGGGACCTTCTCCTCATTCCCTATCAAACTGAGTGGAGGTTATGAGAAGGAGAAGGAGGTTGTTTGGGGAAACTGGGGACGGGGGGGAGTGTCCCTTGGTCACTAACCAAATAAAACATAGTATATATATATTGTGAAACAAAAATTGACAAATGATGTAGAAAAAAATATATATACAGGGTTGTTAAACAAGCAATTATGTACACACATGGAAATATTGTGAAGTATGCAACACATAAAAAAAACGATGTATAAGGGTAAAACAAGCTTATGTAAATACATAGGAAACAATGTGAACAAGTTTGCAAAACATAATATTCTTGAAAAAATCGCGACTGTTTTCAGCGATCCTTGGGGCTGCTGGGCTAAGCTTTAGGTTTCCTGTTTCTTTCACTTCTGGGAAAAAAAAAAAATCCTTTCTGCGTCAACAGGAGGTTGCTTGTGACTCCTCTCCTGGGTCCTGGGGGCTGGCTCTAGGGGATGATGGTCGCAGTTGCATCCTCGTCTTTCAACAAACTCAGAGGAGATCCTATGTGTCTCTGCAACACTTGAACAATAACATCCACCCCCCCCCCCCCCCACCCCCCCAGCCCCAAAAAGGAGGGAGGCCACAGCAGGAGCCCTTTCTCGTAGGGGGGCTAAGGGGCTTACCTTGGTAAGGAATATAAAGGTAGGTTTCATATTAGGAGGTCCTTGTCACAAATGCTGAGCCCTTGCTGTGAGAAAAACACTGAAGTACTAACAGGGGGGAGAATGAAAAGAAGGTATTTAAGCGAAAAAGGGGAGGAAGAGAGAGTGACCTCAGGACTGAGGGTCCACTGATTGTTTGAAGGGCGTTCTCTCTGGGAGGATGGGGAGGGGGTGGATAACTGGGTTGCCCTGCCATACTGGCTTGATCTCTCCTTCTGTAAAAATCTAAATAAGTAACCTCGTTGAAACCGTAAAGAAAGATTAAAAAATAATGGGGGAATAAGGCCTTTTGGAAGAGTAAAAAACTTGATTGTTCATTTTATAAATGTTTGATACTGTAATAACAGGAAACTTACCTTAGAGTTGTAAGGTTCTCTTATACATACACACTTATTATTATTCTATATATATAAATATATGTTTGAATATGCCTTATTTTTATTAAACAGAATCGAATATATATTTTCACAACGTGAATATATATTGAAAAAAACTGGATATATATTTTTCAAAAAAATATAGTTGAAATATCTATAAAGAAAATCGCCTGAATATTCATAAAGAACCACATACATCTATACATATAGCCACAACTAAAAATACATACTCATACACATAATATACACACTCAAATATACATATATATTCCATACATTTATATACTCATACACATACATATACATACCATCATTATATATACCCACACATATATATAGACGCACATATATACATTACTTCTACAGATATATACACATATACATTAGGTATAGCACAGAATCACTTACCTATATATATATAAATATTACATATATATACATATACACACACATACATATATACATATATTACATACATCACATATTATATATACACATAATACACATGCACATACATAATACACTACACTAATACACATATACCTAGTATGTATATTTGTATTATGTCTTTTCGCATTATGGAATTTAGTAGAGAACCTGAGAGAAATGTATCTAAACATTTTTACTGCAGATTACTACTTTAGGCAGGTATAAGGGTTACTGCCATCTTGCGTGGGGGAATGGGGGTAAGTAGCCAACTGACCTGTTTTTTCATCTCCTTGCTTGTATGTTTTCTGCACAAGCTATTTATATGAGCAAAGGTATTTTATTGTTTTTCAAATGTTGAAAGGGGTAAGTTCTCCTAAATTCATGAAAGGGTTTTCAAATGTTTTCTTAATTCTTTTTAAAAAATTCTCCTTAAAAAAATTCTACTTCTGATTTTCTTCACTCTATCTTCAGTTCTTCAGAATTATAAAGTTTAGTAAAGACTTCTTCTTCCTTTAGTGTTGAGTGGGAAGAGAGGGATGACCTTTCTACTCTCATGCGACAGCCCACTGAACACTAGAAAAACTTACTGATGTTGAATGGGAAGAGAGGGACCGACCTTTCAACTCTCCATGTGTTAGCCCATTGAACAACAATTATACATAAACATAATTCTTCAACCCTTATAAAATAGAATAGAAAATTCTTCTTCTTCCTTTAGTGTTGAGTGGGAAGAGAGGGACTGACCTTTCTATCTCCATGCGACAGCCCACTGAACACTAGAAAAACTTACTGATGTTGAATGGGAAGAGAGGGACCGACCTTTCAACTCTCCATGTGCTAGCCCATTGAACAACAATCATACATAAACATAATTCTTCAACACCTTATAAAATAGAATAGAAAATTCTTCTTCTTCCTTTAGTGTTGAGTGGGAAGAGAGGGACGACCTTTCAACTCTCCATGTGACAGCCCACTGAACACTAGAAAAAAATACTGATGTTGAGTGGGAAGAGAGGGACCGACCTTTCAACTCTCCATGCGAGGGCCCCATGAACATCATTAAAAAAACGGACAGAGGGCATGTCTTCCTCTGTCAATAGAGTGGAGTGGGGGAGAGAGGGGCTTGTACTTACACTCTCTGTGTGGAACCCTACTTGACCCTAAAACGAACCAGAGGTTAGTGGGAAAGGAGGGACTTGCTTTTTACTGTCCCACTACACCCTAGTTATAAGGCAATGCAATTTCTTGTTCTATTTCTTATTATTCCTTGGATAAGGGTGATGGAAACTGAGCTCTTATCAACTTCTCTCTATGGCTTGGTCTTTTTTCCATGCAATCATCGGGGGTGGTTCTTTAAACATTGGTCCAGGGTTTGTCCTTTGCATCATTTTGCACCATGCCCATATCTTATTGATTGTTGATCTCAATACAGGGGCTATGCTAGGGGAGTATAGCATAGGGAGGATGATCCTTCCTGTCCCTTTCTTTGGAGATTCTATCAATAGGTCTTGCTTGGTAGCCCTTCCAGTCTTTCTTTTGTTTCCATTAGGACTTTGGGGGTGTATCCTCTGAGGCTGAAAAACTTGAACATTTCTTCCAGGGCATCCTTCAGGTTTCTGGTTCACTTACTATCCTTTTAATTCTTATACCTTGTGAGAAGGGAGAGACTTTTTCAAGTTTGGGTGATGGCTCGACTGGAAATGGAGGTACTGGTGGGTGTTTGATGGCTTATAAAAAACTGTGGTCTGAAGAAATCTTTCTTATCGAAGTACACCATGGTGTCCAAGAAAGGAAGCTCTGTGAATCCGACTCCAGAGTAAACTTAAGGTCTGGGTGTATCTGTTTAAGCCATCATGGTATTCCTTGAGATCCTCTTCATTTCATCCATTATCCCAAAATGTCATCAATGTATCTATAGAAGATCATGGGTTGTTTTTTCATTTTCTTTCTTTTTTTTCTATACTAGCATGTACAAAGATTCTGCTATGGCCACTGACACAGAGGCTCTATTGCTGTTCCTTGTTTGCTATAGAATTCATGGTCAAATCTCAGGAGAGTACTCTAGGACATGATCTATTCCTTCCTTTATCAGGTAGGGGGGCGGGGGCTCTAATGCAAAATCTTCCATAAGTCTGCCTTGTACATATCCCTAATTCTTTTCATAAAAATTTGATACAACCAAGCTGCTTCTTCTGGGGGATGGACGGATATAAGGAAACTATGTCAAAGGAGAGAAATCAGTGTTTGCTTCGGAAACTGTGGGAGATCTTCAATTTTCTAAGGAAATCAGTGGTATCCTTAGTCTCTCTGGTAACAGTTCAAGAGGGGGGCAAGTATGTGGTGAGTAGTCTGTCTACTGGTCTAGTAGGGGACAGCAACACTCAGCACTGGTCTCCTGGCCATGTGCTAGTTCCTCATCCACTTTCTTGTGTGTTTTTGGAAGCAATACCAGTGTGGGATATCTGGCTTGTGTTGTAGAAGGGAGTCCTCTGGGTTGCTCTGAAGCTCGTACATCTTCCTCCAGGGGTATCCAAATTATAGAACTGCTTACTAGTAATTTGGATTCTCTGTCCACTTTTTTCAAGGCTGTTTCTGGGTCGCTTTCGATTGCATAAGTCTCTCTGTCTCTCAGGTGAGCTTAGCCATTGCTCTATAGTTGCTGCCTTGAGAACAACAAGGCTCCATCTTTATCTGCTTTTTTTATAACTATATTGGGATCTTTCCAAGGTCTTCTAATGCTCCAGTTCCTTTTTATTCAGATTCTTTCTCCTTGTTTCTGCCTGCTTCTGTCATTTCTTCAAGTGCTTCATCTATCCTCGTTGCCAAACCTGGAAGTTTGTGTGGAGGGAGCTTTTCCTTTTCTTGAGTGGAAGCTGTGAAGGAAGCTTCTTTATCTGTTTTCCTTGGGGTTGAGGGGTGCTCCAGGAGGAGAGATTGAGTGAATCTTGATTTATCTCTGTTTCCAAATTCTTCAAAGAAGCTGTAGCATTATCTGAGATGAGTTTCTTGGAGGTGGGCTGGGACAAAGGATCTCCTTTGCTCAAAACGGATTTGATGCAGGGATAGGGGGACCTCTGATACTACCAGTTCATCCCCAACTTCCATTGTTTCTCTTTGCCACTGTCCTTCTTCTCGTTGATCTTGATCCATTGGGTGTTTCTCTTCTTTGCTGGAAGCCCACTGTTTTGTGGTCTCACTTGTTGTCTGTGTTGGAAACTCCATCATTTGTATTCTGGGCTTGCCTGTACGGTCTGCTGTTCTGTCTCCATGTTGTCTGTCTTGTCCCTTGGAAATTCTGCCATCTGGTTCCCTGTGTTGGTAGTTCAGGTGTTTCTTCTCAAGGTCTGGATTGTATTCTCTGTACAGGTTGTCTGTTCATTCTTGGTCGCAGTTGTATGTCGTTTTTTGCGTTTGTGTGAACTTACTCTTTTTCTTTTCTTTTGTTCTATTTGTCATTGTGCCAGTAGTCTTTTTATTATTGTCTGTTTGTCTTTTGATTTCTTTTCGGTGGTATCTTCATCAACTCTTCTTTGTTTTGGGTACTTCCCTTTCGTTTTGTTATTGGGGGCCTGCAACTTATGTGCAATGAGTTTTTCTATCTACCCACTGCCTTTGCAACATATCAATACGAATGTGGCATTCCTCTATCTTGTCGATTTCTTGATCTCAGGGGGTAGTTCACTTCTTGCCTTAATCCTTCTGGGAGACATGGTCATCATTGTTTGTGTCCTGAGGTTGCTGTCACACGGAAATTGAGTTTCTCTTGGGTGTCTTGGATGCTGTTGGCAAGGTGGGGGGGAGGGTGTTTTTTCTTCAGTCTGTGCTATCTTGTCCACTTTTTAGGATTCATGCATCTTTCTATTCTTTCTTTTCTTGCTTGTCTATGTGCATCCTCATCCGTCTGAGGTATTCTAGAAGGGTTATGTCTCATTTGCAATGAAGAATCTCAGCAGGAGGGGTCTTCACTTCTTGGTTGCTACCATTACATTGTTGCTTGTAGGCTCTATGGGTGATTATATATACTTCTGTGGATACTTCGCATTATATCTATTTTCATGCTCACTATAATGATTGAGGTGAATGGCTTCGACCTTAGCTGGGCTGCAACAAGGCTTGCATTGCTAGCTGCATTCTTCCAAATCAGTTCCCATCTCCATGATCCATAGGGGGCAGGAAGCCTGAGGGTGACTTGTATTTACTTGTGTTGTCTTGCTGATGCCTGGAATTCCTGTACCTCACATCATCACAAACTTGATTTGTCTGTAGCAGAGGGCTTCTCTATTGAATAGAGTAGCTAGGGTTTGCAGATCCTTCCATTTTCTTCACTGAAAGGAGTATTCGTCTTCAATGTTTGGAAGGTGTCTGGGTATGGTTTTTGGGTGTCTATTTCCTTGTCCTTTGACTAGCATGCGATAGGGGAGATGCTCGACAGCTGGGTTCCCTGGGGCCCATGCATCTGGGTGTGCCCATCATCAGTTAAAAGTGCATGGGTGTTTCTCTTTTGTTCTGTATGTATGGTTCAGGGTTTGCAGTCTTCATATATCTTTCCATGCTTTTGCTCAGCTGTGGCACAGGAGCCCAGATGTCTTTCTTTGGTGTTGGTGGGAGTCTCATTTCTTCCATGTTGTCGCTTTTACTGATTTTAGTCATTACATTTCTTTGGAGATTTTTGAATTTTATAAGGGTGGGTTAGGTAGGTATTTTTGGGTTAATTATTAATTACAAACCACACTCGTGTAACTCACTGAAATGTCAATGTAAAACATGCATTCACGGTACCACATACCCCCTTTTCAATGAGAAACACTACCTTACAGTGCAAAACACTTTAAGTATACTATAACTCTCTGTCTAACACTTACAGACACTAGAGAATCACGGGAAAACCGCAACACTAAATCTAAAAAAATACCAAAAAATTCAAAATGATCTGTAAAAAATTCAAAGATCTGTAAAATGTATGAGAAAATAAAAACCTACAAAGAACTTTGTAATTGTACTGGAAAAAAAACTTGGAAAACTAAAAAAACGGAAAAAAAAGGGGGGTAAGAGAAGATAAAAAACACAGGTTCTAAAGAAAAAGTGAAGGAGAAACAACAAACCAGAAAACACAAAGAAAGCTAGACCTCTTTGAGGAGAGACTAGCTCTAACCTGTTTGTTCTGCAGCTGCAACGGGTGTTGTAGGCTCTTCAGGCATTAGAAACATGGGAGTTTTTTCTAATCCTTCTTCCACAAATTTTATTTTCAAGTTTCTTTGGGATAAATTAAATCACAAGTTACACTACACTTAATCAGTATTCACACTTAAGTCATAACGCGTTTTCGGCCTTCTTAGCCTCTTCAGGTGAACTGTTGTGAGAATACTAACTTTTTATTTCATAAGTACACTATATATACAGTAAAACAAAAGAGAAAATGGGGGTAGGTAATTGGTACATTGGGGGACCTTCTCCTCATTCCCTATCAACTGAGTGGAGGTTTGAGAAGGAAGGTTGTTTGGGGAATGGGGACGGGGGGAGTGTCCTTGGTCACTAACCAAATAAACATAGTATATATTGTGAAACAAAAATTGACAAATGAAGTAGAAAAAATATATATACAGGGTAAACACGCTTATGTACACACATGGAAATATTGTGAAGTATGCAACACATAAAAAACGATGTATAGGGTAAACAAGCTTTGTACATATAGAAAAATGTGAAAGTTTGCAAAACATAATATCTCTTGAAAAAATCGCGATGTTTTCAGGATCTTGGGGCTGCTGGGCTTTGTTTAGGTTTCTGTTTCTTTCACTTTGGGAAAAAATCCTTTCTTCTGTCAACAGGAGGTTGCTTGTGACTCCTCTCCTGGGTCTGGGGGCTGGCTCCTAGGGGATGATGGTCGCAGTTGCATCTCGTCTTCAACAAACTCAGAGGAGATCAATGTGTCTCTGCTGTCACTGGAAAAATAAAGAGGGAAAAAAGGAGGCACAGCAGGAGCCTTCTCTAGGGGGCTACACTTGGTCAAGGAATAAAGGTAGGTTCAATATAGGAGTCCTTGTACAACTGCTGAGCTGCTGTAGAAAACTGAATGTATAACAGGGGGGAGAAGAAGGTATTTAAGCGAAAAAGGGAAGAGAGGTGACTCAGGACTGAGGGTCACTGCTTGTTTGAAGGCGTTTCTCTCTGGGGGATGGGGAGGGGGTAACTGGGGTTGCCCTGCATCCTGGCTGCATCCTCCTTCTGTAAAATTAAGTAAACCTCGTTGAAACATAAGAAAGAATTAAAAATAATGGGGGAATAAGGCCTTTTGGAAGAGTAAAAAACTATGTTGTTTCATTATAATTGTTGTATGATAATAACAGGAAACGTAGCCTAGGAGTGTAGGTTGATTCTACTATACCACACTTACTTATTCTGTATATATATATAAATATATGTTTGCATAGGATATTTTATTAAAGCTGAATTGAGATATTTATTTAACACGTCCTGATTATTATATGAAAAAACTGGAATATATTTTTTCAAAAAAAATAGAGTGAAAATATCTATAAGGAAAAATCGCCTGAATTATACAGAAAGATACCACACTTACATATATACATATACGCACATATAAGCATACCATACGCATTCACATACATAGACACTACTAAATAGACATATAAATACCTATACATATATATAAATACCTACTATAAATACCAAATTTTATAGTACGCCAGACATTATATAGACGTACATATATACACTTATGCATTGACAGAGATATACACTTATACTTTGCTATAGGACACATAATCAGATACCTATATATATATAAAGATATACATAGATATACAATATACACTAACATACATAT
>NW_028234411.1:45417201-45422201 GCF_977035675.1 Penaeus japonicus
ATTATATATAGATATATCTATTATATATGTACTATAATATATGTAGATTTATATATACTATATTAATATATATGTATATATATATATATATATTATATATATATCTATATGCATATATATAATATATATATATATATATTATATATCTATATATATCTCTATATATATCTATATTTATATATATATATTAAATTATATCTATTATATATATATTATATTGCATAGGGGAGAGAGGGGAGGTAGGGAGAGGGGGAAGAGAACGAGAGAGCGCCGTAATTGAGCGAAAGATCATATATATATACTATATTATATATATATAATATATATATATATATTTATATATTATATTATATATCTTTTATATATATATCGTATATATATATATATAAAATTGTTTATTATATATAGATATGTATATATATATATATTATATGCAAAGCTATATTTATATATATTTAATATATATATATATATATAATAATATATATATCTATATATTATATATCTATATATCTGTTATATCTATATAGATATATATATATATATCTATAATCTATTATATAAATATGATATATATTTATATAATATAATTATATCTATATATATAATATATATATATATAGATTATATTTAATATATATATATATAGTATATATATATATATATATCTAACATATATATATATATATATATATATATAAATATATATATATTTTACCATATATCTTATATACGATATATATACTATATTATGCATAAATATATATATATATATATATATATATATATATATATATAATGAATATATATATATATATATATCTTTCTCCCCATTAACCTCTTCTCTCTCCCTCCCCCCCCCCCCCCCCCCCCTCTCTCTCTCTCTCTATCTATCTATCTGTCTATCCCTCCTCTCTTTCTCTCTCTACCATACCTCCCCCCCTTCTCCCTACATATCCCCCCTCTTTCTACATTTTTATCGATCTATACTGTCGCCTTTCTCTCTTTTCATCTAAAGAAATTGATAGAAAGAAACTATCATCATTATCTACAACTGTTGCAGGAATCGGGGGGCTCCCGGGTCATAGCTACCTGTCGTAATCTCTAGTACCTTAAAACTTAAAAAAGTCTTACCTTGGTACCATACAAGTCTACGTTTCTTCTTCTTTGTTTTGTTGTTGTTTTTGAGTGTTTTATTGCGTTGTTTTTGGTTTTGCGATTTTTTCAATGTTTATGATAGTTTTTTATTTTTTTTTTTTCTTCGTTTTTCTTTTTAATTATTAGATGATGAATTAATAGTCGGCATTCTTTTTCTTTTTATTGGGGAATTTATCAACATTGCCACCATTCTGCTTGGTATTCTGATCAAATTTGTTATTTTGGGGGCAATCATGATTAACATGCTGGATGGACACATGTTAATTAACTACTGTTGCGTTTGTCTGGTCACGCTGCTCGGACATAAACATACACTTGCAGACATATGTACGTACACACATATGCACGTGATTCCCATCTGGAAACACCATGATGCATTAACACACGGACACACACACACACACACACACACACACACACAGGAACAACCACATACCCACACAACATTAAACACACATACACTTACAGCGACTTACACTTTCGCACTAAACACATCAGCACATTGAAATATTCACAGAGTAAACACACACACACTATCACACACGAATACACACAAAGAATAAAAAAGAAAATTCACACCCTCAATTACGCAGACAAAATCGTATGCTAAATAAACACATCCTCACACACGATTTAACACACATTCACAATATCTCGTTTTCTCTCTCTCCCATTCTCGTACACACACACACACACGCACGCACGCACGCACGCACACACACATGCGCGCATACCAATTAATACTCAGAAACAACTACTGACGGTGCTTTGAGCTTTTAATACTATCCTGCTTTTACATCTATATATCGGAAAGTACCAATTATTCCAACCGCCATACTGGTCGGAAAAAAATATGTGACGAAACCGCGAATGCCGCTTAAAAGTAGCGCCGGTACTATCTAGCGGTACGTTTCTATTTTTTTTTTTTTTTTTTTTTTTTTAATATTGCGGTAATCGGTAGTTAGTGGATGCAATTTCTTAAGATGTAGAACAATTCTGAAGTCTAAAAGTACAGGCTCAGCCTTCAGATTCATACTACTATGTACATTCACCCAAAGATAAGCAGACAGAAAGACAGACAGACATACGCACAGGAGAAAAAGGGAAAAGAGATAGAGATAAAAAAAAAAAAAAAAATCTCAAGAGTCAGAATAATAAGAAAAAAAAGTCTTGAAAACACCAAACATCCTTCTGTTGAAATCTATATCATTTTTTCCTCGCGGTTTCCAATATAGGAAATCGTTAGGAATTCTATGTTCGCTCTTAAAAAACGAACTCCCCCTCCCCCCCACCCCCTCCCTCCCTGTGACATTGAACCTTTGAACCTTCCCCTGCTCTCCTAATCCCTCTTACTCCCTCTTCTCCAACCCCCCACCCCTCCACGCCTACCCACCGATATTGAACCTCTTCTTCCTCCTCCTCCCCTCCCCTAGGCATTGAACCTTCTCCTTCTCCTCTATCTTCCTCCTCTTCTTCCTTCCTACTTTGTTACTTCCCTCCCCCCCCACCCTCTGACACTGAACCACCCCCTCCCCCCTTCTTTGAGACTGGCCCTACTTCTTGTCATACCCACCACAGCTCCCCCCTCCCCTCCCCCGATATTGAACCTCCCCCTCTCTTGCACCCCTCCCCCCCATTGAACCCCCATTCCCCCACCATGCCCTCCCCATCCCTGGTCCCTCTCCCTCTCGAACACTAAATCTTCTTTCCCTCCCCATAACCCCCACCCCCTCTCCCAAAAATTTCCCCATTTACATCCCCATCCCCCACCCCCACTCATCCAAAAAAAGAAAAAAAAAAAAAAACGAAGAATCCGCGAACTCAGTGCTTTGTGACCTCTCAAACTCGAAAGACAGTTTTTCCTGCTTTGTGGTATAGAAAAATCAATGGATCCCCCCCTTAACAAAGCTGTTTTGCTGACATGGAGTCCTTGTCGAACTTCCCTATTTCTGGATCACCAAAATACAGCGAGAGAGAACGAGAGATGAGAGAGAGAGTCAGGAGAGAGAGGAGAGATGAGACGAGAGATTGATGGTGTGGAGAGAGAGAGAGAGAGAGAGAGAGTAAGAGAGAGAGAGAGAGAGGAGAGAGAGAGAGAGAAGAGTGACGAGAGAGAGAGAGAGACGAGAGAGAGCTGAGAAGAGTGGAGAGAGAGAGAGAGAGAGAAGGGAGAGAGAAGAACGAGAGAGAGTAAGTTGAGGAGAGGAGGAGAGAAGGAGGAGTAAGAGAGAGAGAGAGAGAGAGAGAGAGAGGGAGGGAGATAGAGAGAGAGATAGATGAATATATGGATAGACTGATAGGGAGAGAGAGGGGATAGATAGAGTAATAGAGGGAGATATAGATAGAAGGATTGAGACTAATGGTAGATAGAGATACACTGATACATGGATAGAGAGAGATGGATAGATAAGGAAATAGATAAACAGAGATAGATTGAGATAGGGGATGAGGTAGATAGATGAATACACATTTAAAGATAGAGAAAGAAAGAAAAAAAAAACAAATAAATTAACACAATCTAAAGGAACCAAACACTCAAAGCAAATCCCCGTTACACAGAAAGCCATCACAACCCCCCCCCCCCCACCACCACCACTTTGAGTCAAAACTAAACCAAACTGACTTATTAATCTCCCCCTACCCTTCTCCCCCTCCCCACCCTACTCCCTCCCTTCTGTCTCCGCAGCATGGACTCTGATATGCCTGGCAAGCATGCTGGTAGGTGGAATGGTGCCCCAGGTCGAGGCCGAGCGTACACTGACTGGTCCCCCCCCCCCCCCCCCCCCCCCCCCCCCCCCCCCCACGCCATACTGAGGGAGAATTGGTGCCACTGTGACTTGGATCACGTGCATGGAGAGCGTGCGGACAGCTGGTGCTTGCGGCGAGGGATAGCAGCAGTACCGAATGCGCTACTCACTCAGGGTAAGCTACGTTAATTTTTTTTTTTATTTTTTTTTTTTTATAAAATAGGTGTGATCTGTGTATTTCTCATTGTTCTATTTCTTTTCGGAGGGGGGCAGATAAGTAGGTGTTAGCTGGATACAGTCGACGTACGCTAAATTTGCCCAGAAGCCACACCCCTATTCTATAGATAAGGGAGAGGATTTGTTTGTGTGCAATTTATGTGTTTCTATCCATTTATTCACACTATACCTGTTCATAGATCATGATTAGACCTGTTCTACTGTAATGTAAACAATTGGGAGCATAAAAATCATGCATTCAAGGTTAGTAAAGTATATTCCATATCATTACGTAATTGGCAAACAGCATTTGCGGAAGGGAGACAAACTGCTCAAAGGATCAACCACACTAATGGAGGGATCAGCTGATAATGATAGCTTATCGTGAAAGCACAACGCACGAATTGGTCATATGTTTGTCATGGCATTTATATGACACCTGTCGAGAGTTGGTATTAACATTATCACCTGAGCGGCTGTTCCCCTGAGTATTTTACCTGCTGTCCACTTTCAGTCTATATATGATTTTTTTAGGAAATGATATGGAATATAAATCCAGTCTCAACAGACCGTGAGATAGTGGCTATAATGTTCTTTTTACATATATAACACCTTTTCTAAATGCTTGAAACTTAAAATCTTTGATAAATCCTTTTCTGCTCATAAAAAGTGAACACACACTGTAGCTCGAATAAATAATAATAAAAAATCTTCTATATAAACCAGTGAGCAACCTAGCAGTGGAAGAAGGGTATATCTTCTGGACTGTAGCTGAGGCTCCGTTAATAATAGTCGCTTGATAATGACATTTGATCCTTGTTGTCCTCATTGCCGCCCTCCCTTGACCTCTCGCCCTCCCAGACCCAGCCGAAGCCGCCG
>NW_028234411.1:45437201-45439701 GCF_977035675.1 Penaeus japonicus
AGAGAGAAAGAGACAGAGAGAGAGAGAGAGAAAGAGAGAGAAAAAGAGAAAGAGAGAGAAATAAAACTAAAACAGAAACCTACTTCCTACTCCCCCAGGCGAGAGGCCGACCCAGACACAGACTCCGACTACGACTACAACGAGGAAAACGACTACGACAGCTACGACCCCATCGGCCTACCGTCTCCGAACCCCACGGCAGACACGCCCGTGCAGGAGGATGGCGACTTCTTCATCCCGCCACGGAGGTGAGTCTAGGCATCGTCGCCGTCATCGTCTTAGTCATCGTCATTGTTATTGTTATCGTTATTGCATTGTCATCGTCACTGTCTTAGTCATCGTCATTGCCATTGCATTGTCATCGTCATTGTCTTAGTCATCGTCACTGTCTTAGTCATCGTCATTGTCATCGTCACTGTCTGAATCATCGTCATTGTCATTGTAATTGATATCGTCATTGTCATTGTCATCGTCACTGTCTTTGTCATCATCATCGTCATTGTCATTGTTATTGTCATCATCACCATCACCATCACCACCGCCATCATCAACATTACCTTCAGCATCATCATTAACATCATCATCAACACCATTACTGCAAATCATGAATTAAAACTCTATTTCCACACTTACTTCCACTCCTACCATCACTTCTATCCACATCATCCTTCAAATTTTCAAATTCTTTAATGACCCAAAACCTGTCGTAAGTGCAATAGCATTCTGGCCTGCTAATGAGATGCAAAGCAATTAATGCAAAGCAATTAACAGTCCCGGCACTCCATCACCCTTAACATAGCCGGGCGTAATCGCTTTAACTACTCTGCTTCAACACCATAACGAAAAGGATCTTCTGAATGACGTCACTAAGGACGCAGTGACAATGGTGGCAGCGTAATTACGTGTTCGATTGAGATTCGTAGCTTTTGTTCTTTTGAATTCTGAGGGATGTGTTTGGCCGTTGTGCTCGTATCATTGCTATGTGATGAAGTATATTACATGATTATATATATATATATATATATATATATATATATATATATATATATATATATATATATATATATCACATATATATATAAATATATATATATATTTATATATATTTATATATAGATTTATATATATATATATATTTGTGTGTGTGTGTGTGTGTGTGTGTGTGTGTGTGTGTGTGTGTGTGTATACATATATATATACATACACAAGCACGTAAATGTATAGATCACAATTCATTATAAAATCTGCAGTCCTAATGTTGACTAAGTAACTAAGTTATTCAAGACGTTATAACAACCAGAGCCACTTAAGATAACAGGCCTGTCGTATCCTTTATCACAGAGTAGTATTCGAATAAAAGAAATATCTTAAAGGAGGTTTTCTTGAGTATACGTGAGAGTAGTCTAGAGCGAGGTACTTTATTCCCTTAACAATAGCTCTTACTGATCTTCAGCTAACTTCGTGCCAGTGAAGATATTACTGGCTTAATGAGTTAGATTGGAATTTTAATCTTTGATGGATTTTGCTAATTGTATTTTATTTTCTCTCTCTGGCTCTCTGTTTTTTTTTTTTCTGGGGCGCGTTGTCTTTATCTGCTTATCTTTCTCCTTCTTCCTGTCTCTCTTATCTTCTCCCTTTTCACACCCCCCTCTCTTTCTATCAATGTTCCTCCTTTTCTATCTCTCTCTTCATACCCCCTCTACCCCCATCTATCCCTTTCTACCTCACTCTGTCATCTCTCTCCCTCTTTTTTACTTCCTCTCCCTCTCTCTCTCTTTCCCTCTTTCATTCATCTATTTCTCTCTCTCTCTCTTCCACCTCCCTTTCCCACGGCAATTACGGGACCAGTCATCTCTCTCTCTCCCTCTCTCTCTCTGTCTCTCCCTTTCTCTTTCTATTTTTCCATCTTTCTCTCTCTCTTTCTCTATTACTCCCTCTCTTTCTTTCATCTCTCTCTCTTTCTTTCATCTCTCACTCTCTCTCCCACCTCCCTTTCCCAAGGAAACCACAGGACCAGTTGAAACCCGCCTGACCTTGCAGCGCATCTCGCAACAAGATTGAATCAATAGATAGGCCTACTCTCTGGAAAATAAACTAAATTAAAAGAAATCTGAACGCCGAAGATGCGAAAGCAAAATGAGAAAATTAAAGAATGAAAAAAATGGGGATAAAAAAAAAATATATAAAAAAAACTAAAATTGGGCATTTCACGGCCTGAGATTCCCATTCTGAGAGCCATCTTGCCCAGTATAACGTGTATCACTCTTTTTTTTTTTTTTTTTTTTTTTAATATCCATTGGCTTTCTCGTATTCTTTGAAGTCTGCGTTTGACAGAGGAACGTTTCTTTTATGATGAGAGTCGACTCTTCCTCTTCCCTGACTGTGCTCTCTCTCTCTCTCTGTCTCTCTATCACTCACTCTGTTTATCGTTCTGTCCATATCTCTCACTCTGTCTGTCTGTCTCTTTCTGTCCATCTATCGTCCGCTCTCTCTGTCTCGT
>NW_028234411.1:45440888-45445888 GCF_977035675.1 Penaeus japonicus
TTTTTCAGTTGAGGAAGATACCATATCAACGTGTCAGATATTTTGAAAAGAAACAAATAAAAAACACATATGGATATGACCCACGTAATCATGTGCCCTTGTAATTCTCTTATGCTACATGAATATGTACATTGATAATATAAACTGGAACTGAAAAAAATCCCGTTAGAGTTTTAACTATTAACTATTTAACTAATTAACTGTTTTCACTAATTAAGTCATGTTTTTTTTTATTGATCAACTTATCGATGACTTTTATTAGTAGTAGTTCATGATTATTATAATTATAACATTGATAATAAAGTAATGATTATCATTATAACAGTAATAATTATCTATATAATAGTAACAGTTATAATAATGATAATGGTAATAATAACAATAATGATAATCAAATTATCATTTTGAGTTTTAGCCAATTGTGGAAACTACATGTTACTGGCTTCTTATTGGTTGAAAATCAAAGTGTCTGATATCGTTACTCATTTGCGCTGAATATCAAAACTATTAATTCAGTGATATTTTGAAATATGTAGATATACAAAAATGTACACATTCATTTATGAATCCAATGCATGCTAATTTGCATCGAGTTATGTAATGCAAGCATGCGAAATACAGGCCTGTACCAAAGACTCAAGTCTGATCACACACAAACGAACTAAAGGCTTTAAATTATTATTCTTTCTCTCATTTCAAGTACATGGAAAAATATCTATCTGTGTAGTGCAAATGAAAGATATCTTACTAATTCGCTACATCCAAATTGCATTCGGGATATCCGAACTAATATGAAATAAATATGTGGCTACATCACAGCCACATGACAGTGGTAGGGAGGTGAAGTTGTTGGTGCTCTTTTCATCAGGATGTCAACCTCGATAATTGAATTAATTTTATTTCGGATGTTACCTATGTAATTTACATGCATTGAATTATCGAAATACAACTTATTTGCATTTATACTGCCAGATGTTATTTTATATACTACAAATGAGTCTGTAGCACAAGCTTGTCTTTTGCGTACTAGAACTGCATAACAACAGTGCAAATTGGCATATTTAGAATTTATCTGTAGATAGATTCCGGTATGAATATATTTGAATATTTGTCACAAATAAGTAATGATATCGGGCAGGTTGATTTTCAGCCAACCATGCACAAGTAACATGCAATAGCCACATATGGCTATAACTTATGCTATTCAGAATAAACAGACTTGTGAGCCATCTGTATCCTTTCTGTAAGGATAGTGGACCATGAACCTTATTAATTCCTGCCATTGGTTCAGTAATCTGCCCTCCAGATTAGTAAATATATTCTGAAACCCTACGACCTTGCAGCTTTCAGTTTGTGTTAGTGTGTGAGTGTTCCCGCTCGGCATAAAGAAAAACAAACATAAAATGATGCTGAGGCACAGACTAACAGCTAGACAGATTGGTGTATATATCCATGGATATAAATTCTTCAAACTGTCGAAATATTCAGGTTTTTACTCATCGTCGTCCAAACTTCAAATTAGATTTAAGTTTTAAAAATATGTGAATACTGTAACTAACTTTCTATTCCGAGACTGACAGATATAGTAGACAGATAGGAAAAACAAGTTGGAAAAAAAGAAATAAAAACTGGATCTGCCTTTCAAGAAAATCTTTGGAAGTGTCACACTTGCCAAGCTTTAAAATGTCAGTCAAACTTTAATAAAGATGATTGTTGTGCGAGAATCGAAATTCTGGAGTTTCCAAACTTGAGATGAACTTTTTTGCCTTTCAGAGACATAAAATCAATAAATAAAAATGTATTAATTCTATTTCCTCATTTTAATCAAAATACATGTACAAATATGTAAGTAAACATATATGTATGTACATATATGTATGTGAACACACACACACACACACACACACACACACACACATATATATATATATATATATATATATATATATATATATGTATGTATATATATATATATATACATATATATATATATATATATATACATATTTATATATATATATATATATATATAAATGTGTATATATATATGTGTGTGTGTGTGTGTGTGTGTGTGTGTGTGTGTTTACATACATATATCTACATACATATATGTATACATACACACACACACACACACACACACACACACACACACACACACACATATATATATATATATATATATATATATATATATATATATATATATACATTACATTTATTATACATATTATATATTAATATATATAAATGTATATATATATTATATATATTATTATATATATATATATATATATATATATATATATTATGTGTGTGTGGGTGTGTGTGTGTGTGAGTGCCGTGCTTGAAGACGTGTGCTGATAAATAGTCAAAAAAATATACATGTATTATACATATCTCGAAAGAAACCCTTACTGGCCTCATCTGTTTTATGAATGCTTGTGCAGGCAATTAAGGACTCCATTAATGCAGCAGTGTATGTAATTACATACTGAAATGAATTACAGACATGGAAGAGTAGAAGACATCTCTCGACGATATTACGTGAAAATGCTTTAGTATAGAATACTTGGAATACTGGGCGGGATAGCGAAATTAATAATAACAGTTTCGTCACGTTCTGGAATGCAGATTGTTTGTGTATTTGTCAATTCGCAAATGCAATACAGAGGAGGCAAGTTGAGAAAATTGACAGAATGGATGACCAAAATGCGCTGTTTAAGCCAACACTACGGAAGCATCGTGGACATTGCTACTTGAAGACACATTTTCTTTTTTCTTCTTTTTTTTGTGAATTTGCCAGAGATATTCGCTATCTCACAGTAAGCATGCGATGAAAATTGCTTTAGAGTTATGAAATACACAGACGGAGTTTACCAGAGAATAACTCCTTTCTTCCAATTATTTATTTTTTTTCCTATTAATTAGCATCATATGATCATCACAAGCAGCATTAAATCTTATCTATTGATGGTATGGAATTGTTGTATCTGCCTCCCGGCGCCATTATGATTATAATATCAATTCACCATCCGAAGTAATGCAATGGGTGATCAAAAGCATTCCAGTCTGCCTTTTATATTTCGTTTAAGTGCTAGGTTCCCGCCATTTATGATCTCATGCGTAGTGCTGTCATATTCCACCGCTGTTATTAGCAACTCCATTATCGCTAATTACTGATGCTGACATAATCTAAGGCTATGGCGTTATCATAATCATGATATTAAGGTCCTGAACTAATTATATATATATATATATATAATATATATATATATTATAATATATATGTATATATATATACATATATATAGATAATATATATATAATATATATATATATATTACTATAAATATATATGTATAGACACATACACATAAATAAATAAATATATACAGTATACATATATAATATATTAAAATTTTAATAATATATAAATATATATACTTATATATATATGTATATTAGATGTATATTATATATTATATATAAATATATATATACTAATATATATATATATATATATATATAATAGTTATAAGAGTATATATATATATATATTTATAATAGTATATAATAGATATTTATTCATATAGTATGTATATATATACATATATTTAAATAATATGTAGTGGTATGTATAAATATATATATATATATATAATATATATATATATATATAATATATATAATATTTATATATTATATATTAATATATAAATACAAGATATATATAATATAAATATATATATATATATATATATATATATATATACCTGAATTAATATTGAACTAATTATAATATATATAATATAATAGATATATAAATATAGATATATATAATATTTATATATATATAATATATATAAATATATATATATCGATATATAATATATAAATATATATATATTATAGTATACATATATTAATGTCTGAACTATATACACACACACTCACACACACACACACACACATATATATATTATATATATATAAATATAATATATATATATATATATATATATACATATATATGTATGCATATATATATATAGATATAGATATAGATATTATCTATAAATATATATGTATATATACATACATTTAAATATATATGCATATATATATATATTCATATATATATATATATATATATATATATATATATATATATATACATACATATACATATATATACATATATATGTAGATGGTTCGTCTTTCTTTTTGTTTCGTTCTATAAGAATCGGAGGGGTCATCCTTCAGTCACATGAATCATAAGGATAAAATTAAATTTCGATCTTAACAAATATAGCTTTATGTGCATAAAAAGAATAACAATATATATTTAAAAATATATATATATATATAATATATATAATATATATATATATATATATAATATAAGTCAAGAATATTCTACAAGGAATACTTTCCAGGACTTGTGGACGTTCTTGCATATCCTGAGAAGGCTGTTTTCAATTGTCTACAGATATAATTCCAACCGAAAGCTGGCTCGGGTAAATGCACCAGCACGTCCGGCCGCCAGATATCCAGTTTAAAACCAATTGAATAAAAAGCCTGTAATGCATAATAATCTAAAATAAATAGATTGCATTTCATATTACCCCGCTGATTCAACACTACAATAATATGTAAAATGTTTATGAAAATATTTCAAACTCACGAGCAGGTTGTACCCGATACTCCATCGCTATATGAGTTTTGTAGCAAAGTGACTACCTACTCCAAAGGGGGGTACAACTATAACCACAGCGCATGCGCAAACCAAGGGAGAAAACGTTTTTTTCTTAAGGAATTACAATTCAGCAAATTATATTAATATTAAGAAATTATGTGGTTCATTCTATACAAACCCTGTACAATAACATTTAGATGTAATGTCCGCAAATATTAACTTTGATATATATATATATATAATTTTTATATATATATATATATATATATATATATAGATATAGAAGTTTTTATATATATAT
>NW_028234411.1:45453388-45455888 GCF_977035675.1 Penaeus japonicus
AGGCGCGACATTGATACAAGATGTAAGGTCCCCTTCAGGTAATCTATATCTCCAGCCGCTAGGATAGCGCAACTGGTTAGCGGTGTCGGGCCTCACGTCCCCGAGGTCGGCAGTCTGTGGGAGGGAAGGCGAGCCTTGACCATGCCCTGTGAGTTTTTCCACTGTAGCCTGGCGGTTCACCGCCTTGCCTGGTCCAGCACGTGGGGGTAGGGACTCAAGCGCGTATTTCGAGGGGGTTCCCACCCTACACTGTTGGTACATCCCTCTCACATCTGCATACGCTTATACAGGCGGCTCGCTCAGTGCACATAACCCGGCGAACATCTGCTTTCGCAAATCCAGCTTATAATCTATAAACAATTCAACAAAACCATCACAGCGTATCACCGATCATTAGATAAAAAATAACACTGTGCCAAAGCACTTCCGCAGCGGATCTCAACTAAACCATATCCACATACTAACCCAAATCAGGAAGAAAACAAACGAATATAAAGCCCCTTGATGCATTCGTAAGATTACGAACAGGCATTCGAAACGGTTAAAATAACACATACTAGATGCATTCCTCAAGGAGTATACAATACATACAATAAATACAAGTTAAGTAATATATTGCAGATATGAAGGATAAACAGCAACCACAAAACCACGCAGAAACCAAAAATATCAATATTAAAGGTTTTAAGCAGGGCGACACCACATCACCGAAGCTTTACAGCTTGCTTGGAGATTATATTGGAAGGAAAAGGATTAAAATAGGAATGAGACTAAACAATCTAAGATTTGGCAGATGACATTGTTCTTTTCGCGATAGCAGATAATTACAACAATTACTAAGCGTTTGAATAGAAAGTCTAAGATTGCCTAAAAATAATCAAAAAATTATTTAAAGTAATTTCAACAGTCGAACCCCATTATCAAATACATAATACCATGCTAGAACAGTAAACAGTATGCATACCAAGGCAACTCAACCAAGCGAATACTTCCTGCAAGCCGAGATAAAACGCGAATCAGGCCTAGTTGGCGGAGTAAAACTGAATCAAGACACAAACCAGGGAAAAAAATACTTGGAAAAGATTAGAGAGTCCTACGTCCTGCAGTGGAATGACATAGGCTACGATTGATATGAAGATATATTATATATATACTATATATATATAGATAAAATATATATATATAATATATATATATATACATATATATTATATATAACATATATACATTTATATATATATTATTTATATATATATTCATATATATATATATATATATATTTTATATAAATAATACCCCAACAACAAACACACTCACACACATATTATATATATATATATATATATAATATATATATATAGATTATATTATATATATATATATATATATATATATATATATCAATCTATACAAACATACATCTACGTTAACTCATATATTTATTTGTACACCACACACACACACACACACACACTTATATATATTTATATATATATAATATATATATAATATATATATATTTATGCAAATATTTACCTCCCTGACCACTCGAACCCGCGCACGTAAGATCGACAGGCACGGTTTGATACCGCTCACACAATAACCCCTAAAAAATGTTCAACCAACCCTTATGAGATGTCATACATTACCTTTTGTTCTTGCCCAAAACATGATACGAGTTCACGAACATCTCCTCCCCGCACTCGGCAGCCACGAATCACAAATTCACGTCCCAAATCATGTTACGCAAGTATATGGTGAAAGATGTAGAATGCCGTAACGCATTTTAATATAATGCAAAAATTTACCTCCCTGACCGGGAAGCATCCGCGCCGTAAGATTCACAGGCACGGTTGATACCGCTCAGCAACACGACCCGTAAAAGAGATTTCACCCAACCATTACGAGATGTCATGGACATTACCTATTGTTCTTCCAAACAGAGAAGCGAGGTCACGAACTCTCCCACAGGCACTCGGCACCACGGAATCCACAAATTCAAGTCCCAAATCAATTACCAAGTTAATATGAGTGAGAAGATGGTAGACATGCAGTACGCATTTTAATATATCAAATTTTACCTCCCTGCTGACCGGGACCGAACCCGCGCCGTAAGATCGACAGGCACGGTTTGATTACCGCTCATCTACACAACCCGTAAAAAAATGTTCAACTAAAACGCCTTATGAATGTCATACATTACCTATTGCTTCTGCGCAGAACAGTGATACGAGGTTGCACACGAACATCTCCCACGGCACTCGCAGCCACGAATCCACAAATTCAAGTCCCAAATCAAGTTACCAAGTTATATTGTAGAAGATGGAAATGCAGTACGCATTTTAATATATCAAATTGTTACCTCCCTACCGGGACTTCGAACCCCGCGCCGTAAGATCGACAGCACGGTTGATACCGCTCAACTACACGACCCGTAATATAATTGCATATATTAAAGCGTTTACTGCATTCTACCATCTTCTCACACATATAAACTTTG
>NW_028234411.1:45460888-45462422 GCF_977035675.1 Penaeus japonicus
ATGTGTGTGTTGTGTGTGTGTGGTGTTTGTGTGTGTGTGTGTGTGTTTGTGTGTGTGTGTTGTGAGGGTGTGGGTGTGTGTTGTTGGTTGTGTGTGGGTGTGTGTGTGTGTGTGTGAGTGTGGTGTGTGTGTTGTGTGTGAGTGTGTGTGGTGTGTGTGTGTGTGATGTGTGTGTGTGTGCTGTGGTGTTGGTGTGTGGTGTGTGTTGTGTGTGTGTGTGTTTGTGTGGGGCTCGGTAGCCCGAGTGTTAGAGCATAGACTTAAATTGAACAAATCTGAAAGTTCGAGAGTTCGAATACCGCTGGTGATTGTTACCTTGGCAAGGAACTTTAACCTCGATTGCCTAATGGTGTATACACAATATGTTGATATAACCCCCCACCAAGATACAATTAGGGCCAGTGGTGGGTACCCGCCATAACCCCTTGAAGGCCTACTTCCTGCTGTGAATGAACACTGAAAAAAAAAAAAAAATAAAAATATGCATGTATATATGCCCATGTGTATATATATATATATATATATATATATATATATATGCATGTATATATGCCCATGTGTGTGTATATATATATATATATATATATATATATATATACATATATATCTATACATATTATAAATATATATATATATATATATATATATATATATATATATATATGCATTGTATATATACCTATGTAATAATATTATAATATATATAATATATTTATATGTATATATATTTTAATATATATATATATATATATAATATATACTATATATATATATATGATATGCCACACCCACAAAAAACCAAAACACATACAAACAACACTAACACCCTAACACACATACATGCGTGTGGGAGTGTATATATATAAATATATATATATATATCTAAATATATATATATACATATACATATATATATACTTCAAAATACGCTTCCGTGTTGATAAAGGATAGAATAAACCCATTATACACAAAAAAGATTTATTTGAAAATGAACGACATTGCAAGAATCCATGGGATCCCATCTTCAGTCGGAAGACCTGAAATGGGGTCTATTTTGTGAATATGGGTTTATCAGCCATTTATATATATATAATAATATATATATAGATATATATATATATATAAATAAATATATATTATATATTAGACACACACACACACACACACCAACCACACATAAATATATATATATATATATATTATATATATATATATATAATATATATATATTCACTCACACATGCGTGTGTAATGATATCTTTTTAAAAAAAAAAATATATATATAAATTATATATATTATATATATATAAATATATATATATATAATAAATAAATAAAATATATATATTATACATATAATATATATACTGATATAATAATAAAATATATTTTATATATATATTATATATATATATATTATATATGTTGTGTGTGGGGGGTGTGTGTGTGTTTGGTGTATGGTGTGTGTGTGTGTGCTGAGTGTGGTGGGTGGGTGGTTGTATCGTTTATCATATAATTGTCATGATTTCCGAAT
>NW_028234411.1:45462522-45488666 GCF_977035675.1 Penaeus japonicus
AACAACCCTGTTATGTCATCTGCCCACGTAAGCACTTGAGAAAATCATCTATTTCCTAATAATAAGAATGAGACTCAGACTCGGTTCAGTGACTTGGATTATATAAGTCGCAACAGTCCTTAAAACATAGGAAACAGTCCTCAAACATATGACACAGTTCTTAGACATAGGACACAGTCCTTAAACTTAAGACGCAGTCCTTAAACTTAGGTAAGAGCCATGTTACATCATCATATGTAAGCATTCTTGAAGACAATCAATGCCTTGTGTGATAGAACCTAACCTTAGTACGCTGAGTTTGATGGCCCCTTTGGTTGAGACAATGGTAAAGAAAACGCATAAAAAGGATAATCATTCATAAAATAGTGAAAGTAAAGCTGATGATAAGAAAGGTATGACTAAGGTGATGTTGGTAGTTACGAAATGAAAGCAACATATGATATCGCACAATCGTATTGATGATTTTAATCATGGTAATGATATGAAGAGTGAAGACGGTGCCACTATTCATGATGATGCTAAAGACAGAATGGGACATTGTATTGTTAATGATAATAACGTTTTCCATGACAAATATGATAATGATAACAGTGGTAATCATAGCTACGATGTAATTTAAATAATCACATTGATTATGGTATTCATTATCCTTAACAATAATACTGGCAATCGTAGATATGGTTGTGGTAATACCGATCAGTTAATAATGACAGTGTAATTTCCCCCTATCTCCCCCTCCCTCTATCTCCATTTCTTCCTCTCCCCTTCTCCTTCTTTCTTTCTCCCATTCTTCATCTCTCTCTCTTTATTTTTCTCCCCTTCTCTCTCTCTCCATCTCTCTCTTTTCCCCCTCTCCCTCTCCATCTCTCTCGCTCGCTCGTTCACAATCGCTCTCTCTCTCTATCTCTATCTATCTGAATAGAAATGTGAATAAAGCAGGTGCAAGAAAATAAGCGAAATCAATAAACGACTAATGAAATGCCAAATTCATGTGCTTTCATGCTTTCAGGAGTGTAACTGTGCTTCAGGTAACAAATTGCTTTATCGAGTTATTGAATGAAGTAACTGTGTGTGTGTGTGCGTGTACGTGTGTGTGTGTTTGTGCGTGTGCTTGTGTATGTGTGGTGTATGTGTGAGCGTGGGCGTGCGTATGTGTGCGTGTGCGCTTGCGTGTGTGTGTGTGTGATTGTGTATGTGTGGTGTGTGTGTGTGCTTGTGCATGTGTGGTGTGCGTGTGTGGGCGTGTGCGTGCGTGATCCTGATAATCGAGGCCACCTATTTGGAGATATTAATGACGCAAACTTTAGGGTTCACAACGCCCACTACATCATCTAAGGACCTCCACGAAACACATTTGACTATATAATCGGCGCTTTCGTAAGTCAAGTAAACACCATGCCATGGCCGTGTACTTTCCGATCAATTACGGCGTAAGACTTCTATAAATAAATTAGTCAGACAGAAAAAGCAATGGTTGCGACATGGCCAGCTCAGACGCTATCCGTCAGCCCGACAAAGCACTCGCGCCGCCGCCTCGCTTCGGCCCCGAAGTCCTCGCCAGACGCGACCGAGCCAGACCGACACCGCCGCGCCGGAAGGATCCTCTAGTTTTCATCAGGTATGAAAAGTACTTAAATACGCATATGTGTGTGTGTGTGTATAAAATATATGCACACACACACATATATATATATATATACATATATTTGTGTGTATATATATATATATATATATATATATATATATATATATATATATGTGTGTGTGTGTGTGTGTGTGTGTGTGCGTGCGCGTGTGTGCATGCCACATTTATTTAACTTTGCCTTTATTTTCTAGAGCAATACGAAGTGAAATGAGAGTTATGGCTTGCTGGAGGATCCTGTTAGCGCCGCCACAGAAGGCCCGAGCCGAAGCGGCGGCTCTAGAGGAGGAGGAGGAGGAGGATCAAACCAATCCCCCAAGGAAGGCGGCAGGCGGCTACAGGCGCACCGCCGCCCCGGCTCGGAGGTGCCCGCCAGCCACAGGAGGCCCGAGCCGAAGCGACGGCTCGAGAGGAGGAGGAGGAGGAGGATCAAACCAATCCCCCAAGGAAGGCGGCAGAGGCGGCGACGAACCCCCGCACCTGCGCGGGAGGCTCGCGCCCAAGGCCCGCCCACCTGGACAGGAATGGCCGGCCGCACTCCGCTCCAGGCGCCCTCCCCGCGACCCGGGCGGAGGGCTCGCGCCCAAGGCCCGCGCCACCTGCAATGGGAAATTCACCAGGCGGCAGGCGCACCGCCCGGCTCGGAGGCGCCCGCCACCCGTCACCGCCGCGCGCCCCGGCCGAGACCAGGTCGCCGCCCGCCACAGGAT
The DNA here is from genome assembly GCF_977035675.1 of Penaeus japonicus. Classification (NCBI taxonomy): domain Eukaryota; kingdom Metazoa; phylum Arthropoda; class Malacostraca; order Decapoda; family Penaeidae; genus Penaeus; species Penaeus japonicus. The sequence goes on from NW_028234411.1 coordinate 45,464,875, forward strand.
ACCCGAGCCGAAGCAGAGGCTCGAGAGGAGGAGGAACAAGCCAGCCCCCCAAGGAGGGAGGCGCCCCCCCGAGAAGGCGGCAGGCGGCTCCGCGCTGCTACAGGAGGCTCGAGAGGAGGAGGAGGATCAAACCAATCCCCCAAGGAAGGCGGCAGGCGGCGACAGGCGCACCGCCGCCCCGGCTCGGAGGTGCCCGCCAGCCACAGGAGGCCCGAGCCGAAGCGGCGGCTCGAGAGGAGGAGGAGGAGGAGAAGGATCAAACCAATCCCCCAAGGAAGGTGGCAGAGGCGGCGATAGGCGCGCCGCCGCCCCGGCTCGGAGGCGCCCGCCCGCCCGCCACAGGAGGCCCGAGCCGGACTGGCGGCTAGAGAGGAGGCAAACCACTCAATCCCTGCAGGAGGGAGGCGCCCCCCCGAGACCGCGACAGGCGCACCGCCGCCCCGGCTCGCAGGCGCCCGCCACCCGTGACATCCGCGCGCCCCGGCTCGCAGGCGCCCACCACCCGCGACCGCCGCGCGCCCTGGGCCGAGGCCGAGCCGGCGCCCGCCAGCCACAAGATGCCCGAGCCGGCGTGGCGGCTCGAGAGGAGGCAAACCACCCAATCCCTGCAGGCCGGCGGGGCCACCCCAATACATACATATATCCGGATGGCTGGTTAGGGCCCAGGACCACAACAACACCGACGAAACAGACCCCCCGGACCCGCGCAAAAGGCTCGGGCCCAAGGCCCGCCCACCTGGACAGGAATGAAGCGCCACACAAGGACCCTCGCCGCGCCGACCCGCTAGCTGGAGTACCGGCTTGCACCCACCTTCCCCCCCCCTCTCCTTCCAGGCACGAGAAGTGAAGTAAAGTAAAGGAAAAGTAAAAGTAAAGTAAAGTAATGTTTGTATACATATACATCATATAACATAACAAAGACAATATATGATATAATCTATATATAAAATAGATGTGGACACTTAGAGCTCCGCGTCCCTTTCACGCCATCTACTGGTTTCTCTTCATTCTCTCTCCCACCGCCGGCGGGCCGGCCGCTAAGACAGATGTTTCTGACCCTCACACGTAATCCAGTCAGTCATCCATTCCATCAATCAATCTATCAAAGCCCCGAAAAAGCACAAGTCCCAAGGTAAATGCCAGCTATACCCCCTACTCCACCCCCTCCCTCCCTCCTCCTCCTCCTCTCACCTCCAGGAGAAGAGGGAAAGGGAAAGGCTACCAAGCAAGCCCTCGGCAAAAAACTCAGAGGCCTTCTCGGCACAGAGGCTGCGCGCTCCACTCGATCACAAACTTTACATTAAGCGCCCTTGCTCTCACGGACGGACTCCTTGCTAACAGCGACGCACTCCTTATCCTCCTCGTCATTGTTAATCCTCGCGCGGGGACTGGAGGAGGAGGAGGGGACTGTTGACGCTGCATGCAGGCATGCAGTTCCTTTGGCTCCCTCTCTCACTCTCTCTTCTCTATCGTCCTCGCTCTCCTGCTCGCGGGGAAGACAACAAAACCTTCCGACTAAAGGGGACAAGTCTCACTCAATCGCAGGAAAGGAGGAGCCTGCTCTAGAAATTACGACACCCCAGCCGACAAGTCAGTTGTATGCAGACGGTTCGGTACGGCACACCGGACCTGGTTTCTCTTTATCAGGAAGCTGGTTGCCAAAGGGAGGCCCCCCTTACAACTCCGGGGCGACGACCGACCGCGGACGCGCCGCGCGAGCCCGCGAAGACCCGCTAAACGCGCACCGCGGCCACTGGCCGCCGACTAGGACCTCCTCCCTTCGACCGTGGCAGTCGCGTGATTTCCTCTTGCATGGGCACAGTCCGCCGCGCGCGCCGCCGGGGAAAGGAGGCACGCGGCGTCTAAACTGACAGGGCGTTTAGACCACTCGCCGATCCGTTGCGCCGCACGCGATCACGTCGCTTAGCGCTCAGCGCGGTTTCCCCCTTGAGAGGCTTTCAGGGGTAAAACCTGCCGGACGTGGCTGCCCTCCGAAAGTGGCATGTCGACCAAGAGGCGCACCATTGGTCCGGACCCACCGTTCCTCTCGTACTGGGCGGGGCTGCTGTCGCGACATGCCTTACGTTGTTAACGGTAGGGTAAAACTAACCTGTCTCGCGACAGTCTCAACCCAATTCACGTTCCCTGTGAAAGGGTGAACAATCCTACGCTTGGTGAAAACTGCTTCACAAAGATAGGAAGAGCCGACGTCGAAGGATCAAAAAGCGACGTTGTTGTGATCACTGACTGATTAAGTTAATTTCTTATGGAGCTTACCATAATTAATCTTTGTGCTTTTTAATAGATTACCGACGAAGTGAGCCGAGCGGTAAGCACTCTCCGAAGGCACGGTGGCTCTGGGATAAATGTTGCTTGTGAAGTTTGGTATAACTTTTACTTCCCATACACAATCAGAAGAGCCTGGGCACAACTCTTTGTTAACAGCATGTAATCATAAAAGAAACAATTTCATAAAACTGATATTTAATTACTTGGCGTGGATATATACACGTACATGATGGGCTTATAACAAAAACCTGTACATAGAACTGTCTCGTACTGTCCGTTGAATACCACTGGATTATAATACAAATATAATAAAGATACAGATTCGGCTATGGCGTCTCTCTATTTCAACTTATAACAGGAGGTCCCCTTATCTGGCAGTCTTCCGCCAAGGATCTCTGGCTTACAGAAAGAAAGCCTCACTGCTATAAGCAAACTGCCTGTTTGGATGAGGAGAGAGAGTACCTGTAGCTTTGGCCGTGCCAGCGTGAATCCTTTGTTCCTCTCCGGACATTTCTGTCAACGTCTTGAAGGCGGTAACCAGTAGTTATGTTTTTTAAAAGGTGTCAGCCCTTCTTTGCTCAAGTGTTTAAAGTTAACATAAATTACAGTAAAAATGAGAAAATTAAATGACGGGAAAGCCAAATTGCAGACATAATGTTTTATTATCCTTTGTGAGCACCATGCAAAGAAATGTTGCAATGTCACGGTGCTGGTCCGTTGGCCACGGGTATAATTTCCAGGCGTCCAGCCCTGCCACGAATAGCTTGGGATCCCCTCAAAGAAAGCCCGTTTTACAACGTCGCTATGAATACTTGGCCGCCACAAGCCAGTTATTCCTGTGGTAACTTTTCTGCGGAGATCAGTATGTATATGATATAGAACATGCAATATACATTTTCAGTAAAATCATAACTTTGTTTCAAAGCAACTTAACAAATCAACTTGTTTTGTTGCAATGAGCTCCAGAATTCACTGTTACCCCAAAAAGAACACAGGTTCCTTGTGAACATAATGTTTAATATAGAATACAAATTAGGTACACATAATAGAACCCAGACTGGATTTCACATTCATCTAATTACAGTAAACTATTTCTTTGGTGTAATGTTACTTAAACATGCAAAATTCCCTTTCTAGTTTCTGAGTATCATTTGGTATTAGTAATAAATAACTTCAATATCAATAGATATTAAATCATTATTATCAAATACAATATCTATCATTTGGTATAATATATCTCATGCGTGTCAGCTGGGACATCAAAGAAAGCTATTCTTTGTATTCCTTCCTTCCTTCCCCACAGAGTCTCCCATTCCATACACCTCCAAGCTATCAGACCACTGTATTCACTTGGCCTTGCCCTGCCCTTACCTTGTCCTGCCCCCCTCCTTCCCCCTACCCCCTTTCCCTTGCCTTGCCCTGCTCCCCCTTTCCTCCTTGCCCTTGCCCTTCCCCTGCCCCCTTGCCCTTGCCCTGCCCCCTCCCCTTTATCCCCCTTGCCCTTGCCCTGCCCCCTCCCCTTTATCCCCCTTGCCCTTGCCCTGCCCCCTCCCCTTTATCCCCCTTGCCCTTGCCCTGCCCCCTCCCCTTTATCCCCCTTGCCCTGCCCCCTCCCCTTTAACCCCCTTGCCCTTGCCCTGCCCCCTCCCCTTTATCCCCCTTGTCCTTGCCCTGCCCCCTCCCCTTTATCCCCCTTGCCCTTGCCCTGCCCCCTCCCCTTTATCCCCCTTGCCCTTGCCCTGCCCCCTCCCCTTTATCCCCCTTGCCCTTGCCCTGCCCCCTCCCCTTTATCCCCCTTGCCCTTGCCCTTTCCCTACCCCCTTGACCTATGACTCCTCTCCCTCCTTGCAGGCCCTCCAGAGTTACTGCAAGAGTCACTCATGCCATCATTCTGCTCTTTTCTTGTATCCACACCTCTCGATTTATTCTCAAAGAAAAACATATGCATTTTCTATCCATTTAAAGGTTTCCTGTCCAGTAACTATCAGAAACATTGTCTGATGAGTAAAAGGAGCTTTTGGATGTCAAGCAAGTGCCGCGTGCATCGTGCTCTGGAAAAGGCCAACAACCTGTCCCATGTGCTTTCTGGCAACAAAGAGCTTGGACTCCTTCACCACTGGATGCTAGTTTCCAGAAACCTTGCCAAGCTCCAGACAGCCAGAATAAACATGGCAGGACTGATTGCCATAGCTGCAGCTGGCCTCTTGATGGAGGCTTTACTAAACACTTACCTGGATAATTTCTTTCCTTGTAATTTGCAATAGAACTTTGAGCAGATGGAGAGTCTTTTAGAACTGCATATGCCGTTACTCCCATTTCTGCTTCCCCTGTGAGTGCCAGCGTCATCACTCCCATTTCTGCTTCTCCTGTGAGTGCCAGCGTCATCACTCCAATTTCTACTTCCCCTGTGAGTGCCAGCGTCATCACTCCCATTTCTGCTTCCCCTGTGAGTGCCAGCGTCATCACTCCCATTTCTGCTTCCCCTGTGAGTGCCAGCCGTCAGACCCTTCTTGGAGGGAAAGTTGGAACTGCTGAAGCTCCGCCGACAGTTTTCAGACAGGCGTGACAGACCACCTCCGCCAGAGGCCAAATAAAATGCATTTGGGTTTGATTTATTATATATATATATATATATATATAATTAATCATATATTTATTATATACATATATATTATATACATATTATATATTATATAATATAATATATATATAATAATTTATACATATGATATAATTATATATACACATAATATAATTGTATATACATATAATATGATTGCATATAAATATACAATTATATACAATATAATTATATGATATATGATTATATATAATTTTATATATAATATAATTATATATAATATGATCATTTATATATAATATAATACAATCATTTATACATAATATAATTAATTATATATGATATAATTATATTTACAATATAGCATAATATAAATATTTAAGTATAATAAAATATGATTATTATAAAAAATAATTATATGTATAATACATAACACATTTATATGTATAACATATAAGATTTATATGTATAGTATATGATATAATTATATGTATAATATATATGATTATATATAATACAATCATACATATAGTACATTACAATTATATATATAATACAATATAATCATATATATAATACAATACAATTATGTATATGATATAATACAATTATATATGTATAATTATAATTACATATGGAATATAATGTAATTATAATTACATATGTAACAAAGTGTAATTATAATTACATATGTAACATAATGTAATTATAATTACATATGTAATATAATGAATTATAATTACATATGTAATATAATGAATTATAATTACATATGTAATACAATGTGATTATAAGTGCAGATATAATACATTGTAATTTTAGTTACATTTGTAATATAATGTAAATATAATTACATATGTAATATAATGTGATTATAATTACATATGTAATATAATGTAATTATGATTACATATGTTATATAATGTAATTATAATTACATTATATTACATACGTAAATATAATTTCATATGAACTATAATGTAATCATGATTACATATGTAATTTAATGTAATTATAATTACATATGTAATATAACGTAATTATATTACATATGTAATATAACATTATAATTACCTATGTAATATAACATAATTATAATCACATATGTAAGATGATATGATTATGATTACATATATAACACAATATGATTATAACTACATATACAACATAATATGATTATAACTACGACATAATATAATTATGACCACATATGATGTAATATAATTTTATCTACATATATAATATAATATAGTTATAACTATATATATGATGTAATATAGTCATAACTATATATATGATATAATATAATCATAACTACATATACAATATAATATAGTCATAACTACATAAATGATATAGTATAGTCATAGCTACATATATGATATAATATTGGCATAACTACATATGATAAAATATAGATATAACTACATATATGATAAAATACCGTTATAACTACATATATGATAAAATATAGTTATAACTACATATGTGTTATAATATAATTATAAACGCGTATATGATATAATATAGTTATGACTACATTTATGATATAATATAGTTATAACTACATTTATGATATAATATAGTTATAACTACATATATGATACAATATAGTTATAACTACATGTTTGATATAATATAGTTATAACTACATATATGATATGATATAGTTATAACTTCATATCTGATATATTAAAGTTATAACTACATATATGATATGATATAGTTATAACTACATATATGATATAATATAATTATAGCTACATGTATAATATATAATCATAACTACATATATAATATGATATAATTATAACTACATATATATATGATTTTAACCATAAGTATATAATATATACTTATAATTACATATATAATTTAATATAATCAAAACTACATATACAACATGATATAATTATAACTACATATATAATATTATATAATTATAAATACAGATATATAATTATAATTACATATATATAATATAATTATGATTACATATATAATGTAGTTATGTAATATATATAATTATATAATATATGATAAATATAATTATATATAATATATATAATCATATGTATTGTATATATTATAAAATTATGTATATTGAATATATTATAATTAATTATATATTTAATTATATACATATCATATATGTAATTATATATATAATTATATAACATATATAATTATAATATATATGAATATATCATTATATATATTATATATGTAATTATATATATAATATATATAATTATATATATGAATATGTATATATATATGATCATATAAAAATGCATATATATATTTATGAATGTATGTATTTTTAGGTATTGTGAAATATGTATTCGCTTCAGAAAATGAGGCAACTCACCAAACTTACTAACTGGTAATCCGCTAGTTAGCATAGTCACGGGTTATATGGTTAAATGATCAATACACGATTAAACAAGGAAATAGGTCTGAAAAATAATTTCTGGGATAAATTGCATTTAGTCTTTCAGTTTATAGCTCGTTTGATTGATGCTTTTCTTGGATTAAATCATTCATGGTTTAGTAAGACTCTTGTACAAGTGTTGCGCCTTCATAAGGTTTGCTTCCACAGACTTAATACAAATAAATAGAAGTGGGATTGTATTCTTACACGAACACACTCCTCTTTCTTCTGATATTCTTATCTTTCTCTAATTGTGTGTAGACATTTAAATGTAGATAGAAAGATAGATGGATATAGAAAAACTAAAATCTAGCTACATAAACAGATGGAGACAGAACTCATTAATAGGCGTAGAATCCACGTACATTCTCATCTATATCCTATATATATATTTTTTTTTTCTGCTTATCTTTGTGGCTTATGACTTCTCTCTCAATCTGAAGTTCTGCAATAACATAAGTATGAGTAACACTACGACAACTTTCGAGCCCATGAATTAATTACTTCATAAAATGCATTTGGCGAAAACCGTCTCGCAGGCCAGGCGTAGGACGCTTTCAGTTATTTTGGATTTCTCTTCCTGACTTTTCGAATTCCCCGTCAGTGTCGCCTAAAGCAAAGTGACATAGCATTAACGAAGTGCCATAAGGTTGGCTCAGAACTTCGACGCTCTCGCCGCTTCCTTCTCTTGATATGTCTTTGAAAAGACAAACCTCTATATGAATGGTCATATTATTTAAGAAGTAAGAACAATATCACCAATTATAATAGTATGTAGACGGATGATGATTATTAGGGTTGTGACATTAGCTTATAAGCTTAAAATTAAAATATTTAAGCTTTTTTAACATAAAAGCTTAGAAAAATAAGCTTTTTATTAAAAACTTAATCCAAGAATATTCTTTTTAAATAATGTTCAGTCTGTGCATCTTTAATGTTCTAATTTTGTTTACAGAGTTAAACTTTATTCATATCAAAGATTTCCAATATTATAGACAAAAAGGTAATTGTTTGAATGGAATTTATAATTGTTAAAGCACAAACAATTAATAAAGAATTATTTTCCAATATGAGAGAGAGAAAAAACTACGTTGACCAGAGAATAATAATAATAAAAAAAAAAAAATGAGAAGAGGAGAAAATGAGGTGATATGTTGACCCTGCAGCCCTGTAAGTGAACAGTATTCACGACAGAACTGCAAGATCAACAGGTAAGTCTCTGTTAAGTTTTGGTTTCATTTTATGGATAAAAATGGATTCTAATGTTCTAATGTCCTGTTTATTTGACTTCGCTATTATGTTAAAATTTATTTATTGGAAAAAATATGTTTATTGATTGTTTGTGCTTTAACAATTATAAATTTCATTCAAACAATTACCTTTTTGTCTATAATATTTGAAATCTTTTATTTGTCTGTAATGTATTATTATTATTGTAATTTTATTCATATATCATTCTGTATATACGTGTAGTGAACTAAAGTGATTGAAACCACAACTACTTTCTTCCATCAACACATCGCTCTTTCAGCTCTACAATTCCTTGCAAACGATAGAATTGGCATATCAGTTACTAGATAGTAGATTCTTAAGTATTTCCGTCGGTTACTTAAAGGTAAGTTAGTAGCATTTTCATAGTTCCATAGATGTAATATTTACTTCTAAATTATAAACTTTACTACTTTCTCAACATTTCAGCTTGCAAAGATGCCAAAAATTCAGGCACACAAGCTCAAAAGAAAATTACTCGATGAGTTCAAAGACTTTGAGGATGTTGATGGAGTGATAGAGTGCAAGTTTTGTCATGTGAAGGTGAGAAAATGGTATATACGTCAAGTATTTTCTTAATCTAGTTTTCAGAGGCAAGACAGAATCGGACACTCAATGACGGTATAACACTCACTGAATGCGACGTTATTAGTTTGTTATATTAGAATGAACTGCTATTCATCTGAATAGCAGTTCATATATTAGAAAATGTTGAAATATTCGTTAGCCACTTAAAATTGAGTCTTATCAAGTAATGAAACCGTTGTTGGAAAATATTTTTTCGTCGGTAGTCATTGTTGCAATTTGTACTAGAGTCTGAATTATGTGAGCTACATCGTGAAATTCCTTTTTTTTCAGATGGAAAGGTTGAAAAAGTCTGATTTCGTGCAACATTCCAAAACCAAGAAACACCGGAACAACATGCGAAATATGAATGAGGAAATACCCAACATGAATGATGGTGATAGAGAGGATATTGGAATTGAACAGGAGATGGGAACTTCACCACAAAAACAATTCAATGAGAAACTTTGTCGTGCACTGTTGTCTGCTGACATCCCTCTAAATAAACTCAGTTGAATTTCGGAATTTTTTGGAGGAAATTTCTGGAAAAGATATGCCTGATCAAAGTACTCTTAGAAAATACCATGTACAAAATGTGTACAAGAGTAAGATAAGTCAACTTAGGAAAAAAGTCGCTGGCAAGAAATTATGGGTGTCGATAGATGAGACTACTGATGTGGAGCAGCGATTTGTCGCTTGTTTTGTGTTTGGAATTCTCGGAGAAGAGGATGAACGAGATAAATGCTATCTCGGAAATATGGCTTTGCTGGACTCTTTGCGTTCTTCAATGAATCTCTCCTACAACTTTGGCCTGACCAAATTTTGTACCATAATATTCTAGTTGTGACGACTGACGCTGCTCCGTATATGTTGAAAGCAATGCGAGGATTAAATGTATTATACCCCAAGATGATGCACATTACATGCATAGCTCATGGATTACACAGGGTTGCTGAACTGATTCGGCACAATTACTCAGAGGTCAATCGGCACATTAGTGCAGCTAAAACTGTGTTTGTTAAAGCACCCCTAAGAGTTCAGAAATTTAGAGATTCATACCCTGGAGTTCCTTTACCTCCCTTACCTGTAATAACAAGGTGGGGGACATGGCTACAAGCGGCTGTGTATCATTCAACTCATTTAGAAAAGGTTAGCGAGGTTGTGCTTTCATTTAATGCGAATGATGCTCACTGCATTGCCGAGTCTCAGGAGCTGGTAAACAATGTTGAATTGAAGTATAGCCTATCTTTCATATCATCCAAGTTTTCTATTATTCCATCGACGATTGAGAAGCTTGAGACTATTGGTTTAGATCTTAAAACCGCTATCAATCTTATTGAACAAGTTGAAATAAAGCTTAAGAAAATGTACGACCAACAGTACTATCAAAAGTTGCAGGCGGTCATGAAAAAGAATAAGGGTTTCTTAGTCATGAAGGAAATAAATTCTCTTCTATCTGTAAAATTGAAAGAAGTTGAAAGCGAATATGTGAAGCAGTTATCTAGTTCAGTTATATCTGCATTCCGTTACGTACCAGTCGTGTCATGTGATGCCGAACGAGTATTTTCAGCGTATAAAACTGTGCTAGCAGACAATAGGCGCAGATTTCTCTTTGACAATCTGAAACAGACAATGATAATCAAATGCAATAATTTTTAATTCTGAATTGTGTTCTGTTAATAGTATTTAAATATAAATGTTAAATAGATAGAAATATATCACTCGGTGCTATAAATTTGTTGTTATTTTGTTTATTTGATTTTGTTTTATGTAACAAAGGCTTTTGTTAAGGAAAAATATTTTTAGATTTATTGGAATATAATTTGTTGTTGTAATACAATTTGTTTGTTTGTTTGTTAGAGTAAATTTTTCAAGTTTCAAATAGTATTTCTTATCCTCATTTTAATATTGATCCGAAATATCCATTAATTATTGTTTATAACATGAAAATCTTCACGCATTTCACTAAAATAAATTAAGCTTAAAAAGAATATTTTGTGAGAAAAATATTTTTTATACGCTTAAAAATATTATTTTATGAGCTTGAAGCTAAAGCTTATAAAATTATTTCAAATAATTTTTTGTCACAACCCTAGACATCACTGTGAATGGTGAAGGGTTTATTTTAAATATTCAGTAAAGTTGTGTCTGAATTAGATGAATCAGAATCGAAGGCAATATCTGAATGCCAAGGGCTCTTAAATGACTTTCAATTGTCTGTAGATGTTCACTTTGTATCGAACAACTTTACCATAATATCAGATGCAATGGGAAAACTAGAGAAGAGAGGATTAGCACTTTCTAATGCACTGCAAATAGTTGAAGATGTCAAGGTAAGCTTAAATGCATTATATGAGAAAACATTTGCGGATAAACTTAACAGTGTATTAACTAAGAACAAAGGATACTCTAGTCTGAAAATCATAAATTAATTATTGTCTAATAAAGGGAATAACTTTGAGAAAGACGAATACGTGAAGTGACTGTTTCCTTCTAATTTGACAGCATTCTTGTATGCACCAGTCGTGTCGTGCGATGTTGAGAAAGTGTTAGCTGCAAACAGGATATGTTTCAACAATGAAAACTGCAATCCTGATGTACTAGAAATTTAGTTATTTGTTTTTGTTTGTTGTTAATTGTTAATTGTTATATTCACAATGCCATATTCAATGCTTACTAAGTGTTAAAAATGACAGTTTATTTATGTTAAACAGATTATTTTTTGAAAAGGGTAACAAAATTAAAACTAAACTCAATATTTACTTTGGTAAATTTGGATAAAGACGCAACCAAACCTCTAGGCACGACACGATATTTTTTTCTGGTAGTTTTCGTTTTGTTTTGTACAGTTTTGCTACTCATTTCCATCGGAAACCTTTCGTTGCTGAGTTACACCCCCCCCCCCCTCCCTACCCACACGCGCGCCACCGTCGGTACGGAGATAAACGATTTCTGACGCGAAATTTAAAGGTTTTTCTTTTGCATAATCAAAACCCAACCCATAAACCTAACCTAACCTAGTTTTTAGGTTTGCCCTATCCAAGGGGGGGCTTCGCCCCCCCCCTGGACCCCCTCCACTTTTAAGGCCACTGCGTGGCCGGTATATTTTCAAGACGGATGTCAACCACCGATCACGGAACTGACCAATTTTGGGTCTGCCCTAGCCAAGGAGGGGCTTCGCCCCCTCCTGGACCCCCCTTTTCTCAAGCCACTTCGTGGCAACGGACTATCCTCTTCGAATGTTACCACTTCTTACCTTAATTGGAGGCGTGTGAGGGGCCGGGTTGTGGCTCGTCAGGGTCAGATTCTTCCGAGTCGGAGTCGGGTAGCGGCGCACGAGCGACGACGTCCTCTCGCTCGGACTGCGGAGGGTATAGCCGAGCGACTTCTTCTAGGAAGGCGTGGTGTCGGTAGAAATAATTTTTCCTGACGAAGATATACCTCGACAGATATTGAGCGTAGTATTCCGGCCGATTGCCAGGCCGCTTCGTCCACTCCTTGACGTCACGCCAGAGTCTTTCGATGTTCTGAGTGTGGATGTCCGGATCCCCGGGATCCACGAACTCCAAGGAGTGGTTAATTACCCATGGGTATATCCCTCTTTGCCCAGGCCAAGGTATGTTCCCCAGCTGTCACTGCAGATGACGGAGCCGGGGAGAATATACTTCTTAATAAGGGGAACCAACGTCTCCTTGTTCCTGTTCGGAGTGAGAGGAGGAACGAGGGGAATGAGGAAGCTCTTCTTTTCCTCCCTCTCTATGCCCCCAAACACCCAAATGTTGCTCAGTTGGCGTCCTCTACCGTATTTGCTTTTCCCAAAGCAAGATTCGTCAATTTCTACGACGACACCTTCGCCTCCGATTGGCTCCTGGTTTGCTAGCCAGTTTTCTGTTACTTCTGAACAGAAGCTTCGCCAATCAACACTTGTCTTCTGGGCCCAGCCAAGATTCTCAAAGATCCCGTGGTGGTCCCAGTGCTTCTGCAGCCAGTGATTAATGAAGCACAATACCTCCCACGGTTGCAGGTGAACTCCTTGGAGGAAGGTGCCCATATAGTCACTTACGGTGAAGTTGCACTGCTTTCTTTTCTTGGTCTTGGGTATTTTCCTCCAACGGCCACAATACCACCTTGACTTCTCTGAACGGAAGGTACAGGGTAGTTCACAGTATTTGCACTCCACTTCCGTTGGCAGAACACCGTGGTCACGTAATGGTTTAAGAGACGCAGCGTTATCTTTGTAAAAGAGCTTGATAAACTCCCACGGAGTATACCTACATCTTGCACACAAAGTAGCCATCTCGAAACTGAATTTGAAATTGAAGCAAGGACCCAGACTCTATGTTCAATTGTCTGTGATTGGTCGATCATTTTGTCGGTTAGACCTATTGTTTCCCTATTGGTGCTATTATTATCACGTGACAGTATTGCCTTCTATCGATACTTTTTTGTATTTCCGCGGGGGAGGTTGGCGCATGCGCAGAACCAATATTTTTCAGTCAGATGTTTGTTAAGACGGTGGAATCATCTCTCCCGTTAGTCGTTTTTAATTATTTTCAAAATAATATATCTCGGTTATTTTTCGTTTCCAGAAGAAAAAAACTTTTATGGGTTACGTCATAACTAAAGCTACGTCATGCCCAAAGGTTTGTTTTTTCGCTACGTGTGGTTGCGTCTTTATCCAACAATACCTTTAGTTTAATTAAATAAACCCTTGCCAATACATATTGATACGAATTATGATTTTAATGATTCATAAATATTGACAATTGATATTTCCAATGTTGGTACAGGATGTATTTTAATAGTTATAGCACGCGTTGTAACAAATTTTCTATATATAAATACATAGAAAACTTTGATTTAGTAGAAAATTATGGAGTAACTATTTTAAATGCAACTCATAGGGGCATGAAACAGAACTTAAACGGCATGTTTTGCAGCCGTATTCTATGGCGTTTTCTGCGTGTCGTGGCCATGTCATGTTCATGTTGTGTCCATGTCGTGTTCATGTCACGAATGCGGTAATCTGGGACGCAAAAGCGTGGCACGTTTGCGTCAGCTGCTTCAGGTTTACCAACCGTTCCAAAGTTAACATGTTTCGGATGAATGGCACTGTCCAAACGACAAATTCATACGAGAAACTACAATCATAGGTATCACTAACATAAGATAATTCAATTTTGGTATGAATCAGTCGTTGTACTTGTTCCTAGTTAAAGAATTGACAACCATTTCACGAACGCGCCGTTGGTAATTCACTCTACGCTCGATCAAAACAAACGGGATGAGAGGGATCGTGTGTTTATGAACAGATCTTCCTTATTTTATCTTTGTATATACATATATGCGCATTTTTAATATATCATACATATAGATTTAATGTATACATATTTCATATAATTATATGCTTTAATTTTACGTCCCTGACTACTTTTACCATTCATTTAACTTCACTCTCCTTCGAAAAGTCCGCCAAAAGGTAAACAAACTCAAAATCAGCAGAGAATCCATGTTTTCCTAAAAGAGTTTGTAATCCGTGTCTAGGACAATGATGCCTAATATAACCAATATAGATATTACTTTTCAAACGTAGTATGCTCATATGAAGCATTGGCAAGAAAAAGTACAGTAATAATATGATTTTTTTCACTCGTGTAACTATCGTGACAAGCCTACCCCCTTGCCACGGAGTTTCCACGATTGTTCCAATACTTTCCACGCATTTGCCACGACTTTGCCACGCTTTTGCCACGAACCCGCGCTTCTAGAATAAGAATCGCGGTATGTTCATGTCATGTACACGGCGCGCTTAGGGACTAAGAATATGGCTGTTGAGGTCATGAAGTGCATACTTATTAGAGCATATGTGCATGAATTTTAAGTGCATAAGTGGCTTAATCGTTAGACATATTGCCACAAGCCTAATGGTTATGTATTACAATAATAATGTATGATATATGCCAATGGAAAGTTATTATTGAAATGTTAAAAGCAATGACATTAACAGTTGTAATAAAAAATCATTAAAAATAATTAGGATTGAGAATAATAATTTAAGAAAAATACTAGACAGTAGGAGAGGAGAGGGTGGGGAAGGAGGGAGGGAGGGAAGGCGGCTCGCGCTCATCTATGAACGACCGAGTTTGGCCAGGATTACTCTTACATGTCCAAGTCCAGCGTCAACCTTGCTGTACTATATATCTGTACTGTATTTACATACAAGATATACATGCAGATACAAATACTGAAATTACGCAAATCATTTCCATAATATTAAACGTCGGTTAAATTACCATTTTAAACTATAAGTACTTTGAATGTAAGTATTGAAATCACAAGACTATTTCATTATATTTTTCTTTGACAACTTGCTTTTCGTCGTTTATGTTGGTCATTGTCATTTGCGGCTCTGTTCTTGGCAACCTGAGAACACCAATAAGGGATCATGCCGAGAAGTCCTGGTTTGTTCGTAACAATGTTGACAAGAAACCCTTTTAGGCGAGCTATGCACGAGATTCAGCAATATTCATATAACGATCAAGGACGATCGTTTATAATGCAAGCAAGATTATGAATATCAAATCTTTCATAATTGGCATTATCAACATTACTCTTTATGCTTACCGTTTTACATTATTATTGATCTTAAGCCATGCTAGTTAGAGTTGCTATCATTGCCAGCTTTACAACTGACGATTAATACATCTAATTTAAATGGATATTACTTTTTTTTTACGAAAATGAAATATTGTGGGGTAATAGTCTGTTTCAATAGCTGTCATAACGCCATTTCATTCATGATTACATCAATAAAGTGATTTTATTACATGATCACCACATTGCACCATAATATTTACGTAAATGGCAGTTCTTCCTCCTTGTGAAGATACAAAAGGATCAAATTTTAAAGGAGATTCAAATTTCCAGAAGTAGTACCATTATTAAGTAATCACCCCTGATAACATTTTTGGAATAGACTTTGGTGGTTATCTTTCGCTGGTTTGTGCTTGGAATCTGGAAGAATCCATTTTTTATAACCAGAACGCAATCGCGCTTGAAGCTTAAGGAACTCATTTCATAGGCTCAATAACAGCCTATAAATACGCAGGTATTTATAAGCTGACGAGTAACGGGTAAATGTATTGGGTCGTGATCTCTTTTCCTTTGTTTACAGGTTTGTCCCTAATAGGATATTGGGGTTAAAAAGAAATCGGTAATAAAGGCTTATATTTCTACAAAATGCTTCCTAAATTTTCTGTGCATATGTAAAGGAAAGTTGCTCCTCAATGCTCCATCATATTCACAAAAGAGGGTAACTGCTTGAATTCCACAGGTATTAATTCGACCAACAGTAAAGTGAAATTTTGGTTGTGGGACGTTAGTCCTGCAGCATTCACGGCCTTGCAGGTACTGCCATGGAGGAGGAAGAAGGTCGTTTAGCAAGATATCGTTCAAACTCCTAATTTATCCCTCTTTCAAAATGTTTACGTAAATTTTACAATCTCACATCTATTCTTTCTTAACAAATCAGAGTTTAACAAAATCATTTTTGTAGTATACAAAAGGCTATATTTACCTTTTTAGGAAGTTAAATGCGCCTTTGGAAATAAGTGGTCTCCCTAGTCAGTGCGTCTCCTCTCCGTCGGTGCTGAGGAGGTTCTCATTACCCACACAATCCTCAACGCCTTTTCGACTTCTACGCGCGCTTTAACACTCGCCAACACGCGCAACTAAACAATCACAAATGACGGAACTACACAGCCACACCATTCCAATGAGGCAGTTAACAATTACGGTTGTTTGTGTCAAAGCAGAGCAAAGGAGTACAACGGCTCCCCAATGATAGCATTTTGCCTTCCAGCAATCCCTTATAATAATGGAAGCCACACCTCTTCGCACTGAAGAAACATAAATCAGTGTATATTGATCACATCACTACATGATTATTGAGTAATACCACAACATTTAACAACATCATGATGATAAACATAGGTAACATAAATAAATATAGTCGCTTTCATACTTGTGATATTGTTTATTTGGAAGACAAGAATTAATCGATACTAACTCCATGGAGTACCAGTGAGCTCCTTGCCCGATTATGGTTTCCTGTGGCACAAAGTTTTTTTTACAGCATTAAATAGGAATGTTTGCAAATCACCTGAAGATGTAGGTAAGATTAGCCAAATTTGCTTCATATGATGCTGTAATAACACCTCAGGCTGGTGCATGAGAGTTTCTATACTCATTTTCTGACACATGAATATTCCGTATTTCGATGCGGATGTGCTGTTCTATTTCTAAATAATTTAGTTGTACCTATAGAGAACCAGTCATAACATGATTACTTTTCGTTATGAGGAATTTTATATCCTGCAATGGCAGGGAAACGAATTACCAAAATTGTTCCAAGGTGGTGTGTGTGTGGGGTGGGGGGGGGGGGTGTAAAGCGTTGGTGGTTTCACAGAGAGAATGAGTGACTGAAGGTGTGTGTGTGGGCATTTGTATGGTTGAGCCATTTGCCTATCCTCATCGGAAGGTTCTTTTCACCCGCCGCGAAGGTGATTGCCTCTTGGCTCCGGTCTCCGCACCTGATCACTTCATGGAAGTGGACGATTTTTGTTTTCGATGAATATATATATATATATATATATATATATATATATATATATATATATATATATATATATATATATATATATATATATATACATGGTATAAGTTTTGCCACAAGAAAGGGCTTTTAAGTGATAGAATTGTGTAAATCCTTGACTTCATTCTCTGATTTTGGCTTGCAACCAATAGATCTAGCACGCAGCCTGGCCACCTAATCAGCTAGACAGCCAGGCTGACGCAATTTAATCGGTAAAGCTATCCTGCTGTCAGTCTAATTCGTGGAGGTATAACCCCTCTTTGTACAAGAGCATTATAATAGTGCCCCCTTCCCCTGTGCACTATAGTATATTGTGGTGGTGTTGATCCAAGTATGAAATGACTGTTGGGGCATTTCCTCGTGACTAGAGTGATGTCTCTAACATGTAATAAATAAAGTGTAAGCCTTTTTGATATCATTAAAATGACCTCAGATGGTCTTGATTCACAAATGAGCAATCGGAATTAAAAATGAAAATATTCAAGCACGGACATGAGATAGAAATAGACACTGAAAGGAATAACTAATCATGAATTATTAATGAATAACCAATGTGACTGACTTCAGCATGATAAATTAAGATGACCGAATATGCTATAAGTCAAGTAAACAATCTATAGTCTACTGCTACAAATTAATTACAAAACAAGTTCTCTGTCAGTGTAGTAAATAAGCACTCGAGTAGTTTGACAGATCATTGATAGGTTTTATTTTTTTTCTCATGCAAATAAAAACGTAAATCATGCATAACATGAATATGTATATATGCTTGTAATATTTATTTCCCAACTGGAAAGCGGGGCTTAATTAGGAAAATAGCAGGACAGCAAGGAACACTGTTTATTCAGAGTATTGCAATATCCATGGGCTATGGACAAATGTAACTATGAAACTAATAGATTAAAATTCAATACGACAATTTTATATCTTAGAATTAATCAGTCTGAATTAAGTGTCGAAGAAAGACGAATAATCATGAAATTGATACATATGCCATATTTTGGTTGGTTCACAGAATAAAATGTCCAGCAGTAGGATCATAGAAAATGTGTCATGAAGAAAGGAAATGTACAGAGATGTGGCTCTACTGTTTCTATATTTCTCCATTGCTGGAAGAGACGTTTCACAGGTTTAGTTTCAGCCTCAATATCCATAGATCTATCTATCAATTCTATAATATACGAAGTTAAAAACAGAGGCTGCAGAGTTGAGGGTAGAAAAGGTCCCGTTGCTAATTGGGTCTTACTCCTCACTGAACTCTGGAGGAAAACACAGGATTACTGAACTAGAGACTCGGCTACTCAAATGGAAAAATTTCGGATATATATATATATATATATATATATATATATATATATATATATGTATGTATGTATGTATGTATGTATATATATATATATATATATATATATATATATATATATATATATATATATATATATATATACATTTTTTTTATACCGATAGTATTACAGCTACCACAAATATAACTATATAATAGTCTAGTTTTGGGAATCTGAACTTTTGAATGTTTTAATGATTTAAAGTTTGCTCATTACATTTATTAATTTTCTGATGAGGTTATGAGAAGGTTGGTCAGTGTAAGGGAAGTTTGAGTCAGCAAGTACAGTATCTTTCCTGATTACGATCTTGTCCAGTGTTTTCTTTGCATCTTTATCGGAAATTTAATTGGGAAAGCCATTTCTCCGTTGTGTTCATTATAAAATCATTTATTCAAAATAGAGTAGGCCTTAAAAAATCCGGTGAAGAGTGTCTTGAATTCAGGCCAGCAAACTAATACAGGTATACTGATGTACATTGGAGGTTCTTGGGCCCACCTTCGTTAAAGGCTGACCTTCAACTTTTGTTTCATCAATCACTGAAGGGAAGTAAAAGTCTTTTAAGATATGCTTATATATGTGAAAAGTTACCAAGTACATTGATCTATTCGCCGTTTTACCACCTTAAGTTTTCCATCCTTTGACACATCTTTGATAATGCTGCCATTTTCACATTACTATGAAACGACTTCCTCGGGATACTTGACCTCCCACAGCTTCCACAGAATATCGTACTGCAAAGAAATTGACACTGTTAGAGTCCTGCATTTACTCTTACTCTACAACTCTTTATGTATTTTTTCACTACTCATCCTGATCAGAACAAAGTTACATTGCCAACTACCTTGTGGGTCTCATTAATGGACGAAACTTTTCCAGCTCTTTCTCCTGTTCCTTTTTCTCCTTCAGCTCATTTCACTCCTTCAACTCTTCCATCTTTCCTTCCTTCTCTGGTTCTTTCTCCTTTTCGTCCTTCGTCTCCACCACAGCCTCCATCTCCTAGGCATCAGAAGCCCCATCCGATTCACTATCACTTTCTTCTGACAGCCTTAAACCTACATTACCCTCCGAGATATCGTCTTCCTCTGCCTGCTGCTCTGTCTTTGTCCTGAAGAAGGGAATGAATGAGTGAATGGATTAACGAATAACTATATCAAACAAAACAAGCTTTACAAGTTAACATTTGCTTACTCCGCGAACCGAACGAACAGATTTACTTCATTTTCCCCGAAGGATCGCTCGTGCCCCTCCTCGTCCCTCTGGTTACCGCAGTCCTTCTCTTCCTTCTCTTCCTCCCGTTCTCTTTTTTCCTCCTCCTCCCCGTTGGGTAACCTATGCCTCTCTCTCCTCGTCTACGTTCCTAGGGAAAGGTCAAGTGAAATGGATGAATGAACGGATCAGTGGATCAGACAGTCAATGTGTACTGCAGGTTGATATACTTACTGCCTCTGGTTATCCAGGAAGTCGACTATCTCACCACCTGACTTACGCCTATCATACAAGGCATAATAATGAGACGCCGTTTCACTGCTGTGCCCTGCCTGCCTCGCCAGCTTCTCCCGGAAGGAGCGATCAACTGACGCCTTCCACGCCGCCGAGATCTGCGACCTCCTGAAAATCCTCGAATTGAAGGCCTGGTCCCCTAGACCGGCCTTTCGGCAGATCTTCCTTGCCGAGTTCGTTACTGTAGAAAGATTCATTGCACGACAGCAATCCGTCTTTGTTTTGTCACCACCGGTCGAGTTTGGAAAAACGTTGCAATTTTTCCCACTACAATTACTGACGATGGGCCTTGCATACTTGACATAAGCCTCGGGAGCCTTACGTTCTCTCTCTTCCAAAGTCACTAGGGAAATCAAGGAATACAACAAAAAACAATATAAAGTGTGACAGAGTTACTACATATGCATTCACCTAATCCTAAGATCAACAGATCACCTTTGCTACCAGTTTTGTGCCTAGCCACTCGGATGACACCTTCCATCTCCGCTTGTTGGATCTCTCAACTGGAATTCCCCCATTCGGAAATCCTTGAATTCCATTGCTCTTCTGATGTTTCTGATCATTAAGGATGTGATTAGAGCATCTCTCAGCTTTAAAAAATCTTTCTTGGTCACTGGTCTTTTTCTTTCATCCTAGAGTGACGCAGCTGCATTCGAGAGCTCTGTTTCCACCATGGGAGAATTAAGGACCTGCGTCAATACAGATGTATACAGGAGATCGATCGTTTAAAATCCCAAGTTCATTAATGTTGCAGAAGTAGACAATGCGAAATAGGAAAGATAACACACTTTTCCAAGGCTCTTCATTTCCATCAAAGAAGTCTTGGCCCTCTGTCTTACCTCTGCCCTTTCTAGCTTTTCTGTCCTCGTCAGTTTCATTCACGGTAAACATAGACAAGAACGAAGATGGAAAAAGAAAAAAAAAATACTGTTCATGCGAGCCAGAATGTCTATTACCAATCTTTTAGTGCGTGGATCAATAGCCCACTGACTGTCTGTCCCAACGGCAGCCATATATTCTGTAGCTGTTCTACAAGCAAGCAAGACTTTTTTCTTATAATTGGCCGACAGAGAAATAGTGTCCCTGTTCAAAAATTATACCTTTCCTCCCAAGCTGGTCATTTTACTAGTAAGGGAGTATCCACTGATATCCTCTGCAAATGGTACCCTGCAGTATTCGTACTTCAATACATCCCCTACAAGTCTTGCAGTTAGTTCTGCGATGGTGTCAGCAACAAATTCTCTTTCTATCAGGTATGTCTTGATAGGGTCTCCCGGCCTTGCCACTTGCTCATTTGCAACTAGCTCAGACTCCTCTGGATCTTCTGGCTCTTGCTCAGAAGACTCTCTTCCTGCTTCAACCCTCTACAAGTAGAGTTATTGTAGGATTCACTTTCATAACAAGTAATACAGCGCACATGAGAAACATATCAGGATCATTTACCTTGTGAATGTTTACTTACATACATATCCGGTCTTCCTGGAAGCCTTTATCTTCCTCTTCTTCCAATCCGCCCAGTCTTTCCTTCTTCCTCCTCCTTTATTAGTCTGCTATATAATTCCAGGACCTTCTGCCTTTCATAGAAGCTAGATAACTTATGGACAAGAGAGAGGTGGCGGTGTATGTTTATTGCCTGTCCAGGGCACCCTGCCATGGGACACTGCACCCTGCAAAAAAGTAGTAAGGAAAGTTTGCTGTGTATCACGTCATTACCATTATATACTCATTCTGTAAAGTACAACTACATATAATAAAAAATGCTTACTGTTTACGCAATACCGCAGGCCTCTTCATTGTCCTAGTTCTGAACTCCTTTATACTCTCTCTCGGTTTTCTTTTAATAATGCTACATGTTGCTTCCTCAGTGTTTCTATTTTATCTAATAACACTTTCTCCTTCCTCTTGAACTGGGATATCAGTTCAGTTGGGAGTGGTATATCTTGGCTCCTTTTTACGGTGCTTTCTAGAGCAGTTTATTTTCAACAAAGTTCTTTCAATTATAGTTCTTTTTACCTTGACCATTTCCTGGTGGCTAGGCATCTCTATGTCTATCTGCTCGTGGCGCTCCTCCTCCTCCTCCTCTCCACTTCTCTCTGCTCCCTCTGTTGCTGCAGCTGCAGCTCTTCCTCTTCCCCCTTCCTCCTTTCAAGGTATTTGTCCACCCTATTCGGGTCTGCTCTCCTTTTCTTACGAGGAATATATGGATATTCATGCGGCAATAAGCCTCTTAAATATTTTTCCTCGCTTGTACTCATTTCCTCTTTTGCTGTGGTCTTTGAGTTGCGAGGATTCAAGGCCGATCTTATGTCAAAGTTTTTGTCTATATCCGAGTCATTAGATAAGACTCCTTCAAGGTCTGCAGACTCCATCCATGACGGTCCTTCATTGGGATCCTGAGGATGCCTTCCAGCTCTTCCATAGCCTCTTTTATTTTGGCAAAGCATTGTCACAAATCTGAAAAAATAAGAAATATGACAGTAATACTTACGACTATGATTACATCGATACAATATTTTACATATATTCATAAATAATTACGTACAAAATTACATTAAATTTGACATTTATATTTACAATTACCTATGTATAATAACTATCTCCATATACACAAACACAAATTAGACTTCATATAGGGGGTAAGAGAAACCTTATGAAAAAATGATACAGAAGAGTAGAAGTACGATCGCACAGAGCTAAACAGCCTCCAAGAAAACGAAACCAAACGTCACAGGACGTTGCCTTCACTGAGCAAGGGGTGATCATTATTGCTGTCTGCAAACCTTCAAACAGGCAAAAGAAAAGTACGAAAAGCAGACATTGGGTAGCCTCTCAACGTTCACTGGGCTGTAAGCGGGAGTCTCCCAAGGGGATAACTGATTATGGGACTGGGTTTCAGCAGCAGTCCATACTGCTGGGGGAGGGGGGGCGCTGTCACCCACCCCTTCCCAGGGGAAATAAAATGAAAATACAAATAATTGTAATAAGATACTTCTAAGGATGAAGATAGTAAAAATATTAATGCTATATGAAATGAAGATTAATATGTTGTAGCTTGTATTTGTATAGAACGTTAATTTTCAGATTTACGTGTATGAATGGCTTAAATTTAAGTAAAGATACAAGATGTACCAAAAAATACCCAACGAAAAAAAAACAGTT
>NW_028234411.1:45488766-45516918 GCF_977035675.1 Penaeus japonicus
TTTCTATATTTCTTAATTTTTCTGTTCCATCGAATTGAGAAAAATATTCTTTTAGTGCTTTCCACTGTTCCAGTACCAGTTCCACTGCCTGATGAAGGGACAACCATCGTGTTTGGCAGGCATGGAGGATTTTATGAGGTTTAATCTCTAAGAATATCTGTGCCTGCTTGAAATTGAATTATCTCTTTGCACTGTGTGAAAAATGGGTGTATACATTCCGGATGAAATCTTCACAATGGCGGTCAGATGCCGTGGCAAAGATTTTACTGCCTCTGATGCACACAAGTGGATGCTGTGGCAAATACATCGGAAAATTGTAATTCCAGGTGCCATATTTCTTAATCTACTAGTGAGGGAGTTGTGCTCCCCCATTATATTGTTCGCCCCATCAGCAGCAAAACCTACCAGGTTCCCAAGGGGTATCTCGTTGGCATTTAGAGTTACTACAATTAAATTATATAAATTTATCCCTGTAGAGCCAACCATTTCTTTATGAGGTCCATATATGTCAATCAGGTCAAGTGTGCCAGTTTTGATCTGTTGGGCCTCTGCATCATAAAATTTTACTATAAGAGTTAGGCATTTTGTGCTACTAACATTGGTCGATTCATCTATTATTATTGATGCAACACATTTATTTGTGGACTTAAGCTTAAGAGCGACTTCTCTTGTAATACAATTACCCAGAGCCTTGGTTACCTCAGAGCACTTGGTCTTTTTCATATGGAGGCCTTGGGCTATTTTGGAATCTGGGAAGATGACTTTACACAGCTCAATCAGATGGTCAGCAAGTGTGAATGGGCTCTCGCGCGCTGGTTATGTTCAGCTGAACTGATGAGGAAACATACCATTAGTATTGTGGCGAACTTAATCCCAAAAGAGAGATCCTGAACGCTGCTGGTTTTTGGGCCGATTTTCTGGCGCAGACTCTCTCTCTCCAACCGGGTTTCCTCACACTTCTTATGAGACTATGTTCCCTGAAAGAAAAAAAGTCACATTTCCCTAAAAACGATACCGAAGGCACAAATCAGTCACAAACCTGACTCTGCATTATATATGAGCGAAATTTTAATTGCTGTAGTGACAATCTTTGATTAAGTCAAATAGATATACAATTTTGCAACTCTATAATAACACGTGTAGTGATTCCCCGAGACATTCCCTTGCCCCAAAGTAAAATCCCGATTGAATCCATGGTAACGTGAATCCTGTCCTTTGTAGGGGTAGGCTGCCACCAGCTGATAAGGGATCAGCACCCGTGTATGTGCGAGACAGTCGAAGACGTGTAAAATGTATGTTATGTATGTGTATGAGTGTATGTCAGTTTGTATGTGGAAAGAAAGAGTTCCTACACAGGACATTGCCGAGCAGGCGTGGCTAGAGTCAGGCAAACATTCTTATTTCAGTGTTTCTCAAATCAAGTCTCAAAAGATACTTAAAAGATAAAAAAGAGAAATAGTTCCGATCATCAAAGTTTATCATATATTATTCAAACAGACAAAACAAAAGGTCTCTCCTCTTTCTATATCAAAAATCCTTCCTTTGGCTGGCCATGAATTTAGCCTATGGCCGCAACCCTTGTAAAACAATAAAATACAATAAAATTCCAAAAAGACAATAAGTGCCAAAAAGGCATGGGTTGTGAGCAGTGCATTGCCGAGCTAGGGGCTCATCTGCAAGAGACTATCTGCTACCAAAACATGCTTGCTTGCTTGCTTGTTGGATTTATTGGCTATCAACCAGCGGCACAGGCCAAGGTTATTAAGCCAATGATTCCATTTTATTTTATCAATCTATATAAGGTCATAAAGTTCTGTCTCCTTTAGAAAAGTGATTACTTTACTAATTATTTTTTCATCATCGGATAGTAAATTTTTGATATTACATTCTAGATTTTTTATTTGTAAATAATTTTTTATTTTTGTCTCTGATTATGGTATTGTTGGCATGTTGTCAGGATGTGTGATATTGACAGACATCGATGGCAATGGTGACATTGTGGAGGGAAACTTTTCTCCATATAGGGAGTGAGGTGTGTGAGTCTTGTTGCATTGACCCTTATTCGGGCCAACACCACCTCCTCTCTTCTATTTTTCCTGTGGGCTGTGTCCCACATTTGAATTTCCTCTTTGGTCTTGTTGTGTATTGTGAGGTCGGTCCACTCACTCTGCCACAGGAGATGGATTTTTGCTTTTATAAAAGAGACAAAACACCTGAGATCTGTGCGGATAATACCAGGCTCCAGATCGCCAGTCGACCCGGCTAGTTTGTCAGCCTGTTCATTTCCATGGATACCCGAGTGTCCAGGTACCCATATTAGTTTGATTGATTTATTGGCACTATGCAATTTACGAATGATATTACCCTGTATTTCATTATAGGTGGTTTCTAGTGATTTAATGGCTTTAATTGAACTTAACGAGTCTGAAAAAATGACTATTCTATCGTGGGTCGTCGATAGGGCAAAATCTAAAGCTTTATCAATTGCAAAAAGTTCGGCAAGAAAGATCGATGTATGATTCGGCAATCGAAATCTCAACTGACATTCAGTCGACCATACACCCGCTCCCACACACTCGTCTGTCTTGGACCCGTCGGTATATAAATGAAAAAAGGAAAGATGTTTAATTAGGATCTCTCTGAACCACTGGCGTACCTCCACCTCCGACACCGTGGCTTTGGCTGATGGTAGCCAGTCTACAAAGATGGAAAAATTGGGTGTTTCCCACGGTGCTATATTTGACTGAACCAGGGTATCGATGGTAGAGAGATCTTTACCGACTTTATCTGTGAGGTCATGGAGTCTATTGCCCAGCGGCTTCCCGCCGCGTTGCTGGGGCCCTAACTGCCGGCGCAAAACTTCCTTGTTAGGATGATGGGGCTGCCTGGCTACCTTGGCGGCATAAGTCAGCGCAAGCTGGCCGCGTCTAAGACGGAGGGGAGGTACTCCCGACTCTACCTCTAGGCGCTCGGTGCGAGTGCACTTAAGGGCTCCAAGACAGACGCGTAAACACGCATTCTGCACAACATTCAAACCTTTCAGAGTTGAGCTCGTTGCCGAGCCATACACGATTGACCCATAATCTACTTTAGATCTAATCAGGGATTTATATAACATCAGTAAAGACTTTCTATCAGCTCCCCATTTGTGTCCAGAAATGCACTTTAATAAATTGAGTGCTTTTTGACATTTATTCTTTAATTGACCAATGTGGTCTTTCCAATTCAATCTACTATCAAAGAGTAGTCCAAGAAATCTAGCTGAATTTTGAATAGGTATTGGATGGTTGTCTAGAGTTAGCCTGATGTTGGGCTTTCTCCTATGTGTAAAAACCACGCCAATACTTTTTCTAATGGAAAACTTAAAACCCCACTGGAGGCCCCAGTTATGAATCATATCCAGTGCCAATTGGATCTGATTTGCCGAGAACTCTGCATTATTGCTGGAGTGCCATAATGCACAATCATCGGCGTACAGTGAGTATTTAAGATTCCGAGGAGGAGATGGTAAAATGTCATTTATCATACATAAAAATAATGTGGGAGACAAGACACTTCCTTGTGGGACCCCGTTTGCCTGGACAAAAATGTCCGAGAAAGTGACGTTGTCAGAAAATAATTTGACAGAAAACGTTCTGTCAGAAATGAAATTTTGGATAAAACAAGGCAAGTTTCCACGTAATCCGAAAGCATAAAGTTTTCTGAGTAGGCCATGTCGCCAAGTCATGTCGTAGGCTTTTTCTATGTCTAAAAATACTGATATCAAAAAATGCTTTTTGGCAAATGCCTCATGAATGTGACTTTCCAGTTTTACTAGCTGATCGAGAGTTTGGCGTCCCTTACGGAAGCCGCACTGCTCGTCAACTAGTAAATTTCTGGTATTTAAAAAATGCAATAGCCTACTATTAACAATTCTTTCCATGACCTGGCTTTTCCAAATATCATTGTACACTTCTAGCAACTTAATCATGTCATCATGATTAAGATGCTTTATCATCTCATATCGAATCTCATCGGGGCCTGGGGATGTTCCTTTACAGGCTTCTAGGGCTCGGACAAGCTCATTCATTGAAAGATCTTTATTGTAATCAAAAATATCTCCTGTGGCAAAGTGAATTGGTTGCAGCTCGGCTGCTTCCTTGGTGGTCAGGAATGCAGGGTTGTAGTTTTCCGAGCTGCTTGTATAAGAGAACTGCCTGGCGATTGTGTTAGCAATGTCTCTAGGTTCATCATAATTGTTTCCCTCATGTAAGATGTTTCTGATTTTTATTGATTGTTTTTTTCTATTTATTCTATTGACTGTGGACCAAACCTCTGAAATTTTAGTATTGCTATTTATCGTAGAGACAAAGCTTCGCCAGGAGTCTCTTTTGGCTTGTCTGATTGTTCTACGAGCCCTAGCTCTCGCTTGTTTGTAATTGCGAAAGTTCTCGTTGGTAATATTATTATGGAAAAGCCTGTAGGCCCTATTTCGTTCACATAGCGCCCTGCGGCAATCTGGTGTCCACCATGGAACTCTATGCTTAACGCTATCTGTCGAAGTCTTAGGGATGGTTGCCATTGCTGCATTTATAATACAATTTTGAACATTGTTTACTTTATCATCAATGGTTTCTCCAACAACTTCGAGCTTGACGATCCTTGTGAAGGCGACCCAATCTGCTCTCTTTACGTTAAATTTGGGTGCTGAAGGCGTCCTCGTGGTGTCGCATGAATATTGAATACAAATAGGAAGGTGATCGCTTCCCAACGAGTCGTCAATGGTGTGCCACAGGCACTTGGCTGCTAGTGTTGAGGAAACCAGTGATAGGTCAATAAAGCTCAAATTACCGGTATTATCGTCTATTCGCGTTGGACTACCATCATTTAGAAGAACCAGATCAGAGTCGTTGATCAACTTAACTACTTGCTCACCTCTACCATTCACCCGAAGGGAACCCCATGATGTATGACGAGCATTAAAATCTCCTAGAATTAATTTATTGTTTGGCAGACTGTCCTGAATAGCAAAAAGCTCATCATAGATTAACATTTTATCAGGTGGACAGTAAGCTGAGCATATAGTCAGATACGTGTTATTGAATTTTACTTTGCATGCGACGTGTTCCAAAGTAGAATTAATCGTCACTTCAATGAAAGGGAGATTCTGGTGGATGTACATGGCGACTCCGCCTCCACCCCTTCCCTCTCGGTCTTTTCTACAAAGATGGTAGTTTCTTAGCGATACGACCTCGTCAGAGACTTGGTCGTTTAAATGGCTTTCTTGTAGTACGATAATATCGGGAGCATAGGACGAGGCTAATAATCTAAGGGAGTTTAATTTTGATCTAAGACTTCGACAGTTCCATTGTATAATGGTATACGCGTGGATTACGTTTTTTGGGGTTTGGAAGTGCCTTGTCCGCCGGTTTTTATTTTCTTTTCTTGGGAGGGAGGCGCCTCCTCCTCTCCCTCGCTTCCCGAGGGCCTCTCTCGGGAATTTTTGGAGACAGTAGTCTCCATGGCCTGCTCCCCTCCACCAGAGAGACGCCCAGCGGAGGATGATCTGCTCTTATGAGCAGAACTACCACCAGACGAAGTTCTAGTAGGGGTCGCCTGGACTAGAAGGTGCGATCCGGATTGTGATTTGGTATCGACCTCCTTAAGATGCTGTTTTTGCTGGGTTGATTCAGCAATTCCTTTAATTGTCTTATTCAATTCTTTGATCTGATTCATTAAGTCCTTTATCGTTTCTTTTAATTCTGCAATTTCCTGATCCTTAACTGCGAGCTGCTGATTAACACTGCTTGCACTGGAAACAGTGTTAGTTACTGCTGAGGCGTAAGAAGTATTGGGTTTGCTTGTCAAACCTTCCACTTTCTTCTTGGCCTCACGGTAGCTAACATCGTGTTCTCTCATGTATGCTAATGTCTCAGTCTCCTTCTTCAGGCTACTGCAATCAGCAGAGCCTGACTGATGGGGACCTCCACAGTTAGCACACTTGAGTGTCTTTTCCGTGCATTCAGTGGTATCGTGTTCTCCAGTACATTTACCGCAAGTGAATTTGTTAGTATCCTTATCATTGCATCTTAATGAGGTGTGTCCAAATTTTTGGCATCTATTACACCGCATTGGCTTTTGAATGTAAGGTCGTACTTGAACAATCTCATATCCGATTTTGACAGTACTTGGAATTTTATTTGAAGCAAAGGTCAAGAAACACAATCCGGTCTTTGTTCGCGCATTCCCATCTTTCTTGGTCATGCAATTTACGTCTACAACGTTTTGGTCATTCATGGCATCAAGAATTTCGCTTTCTTCCATTGTCCTCAAATCCCTGTGAAAGATTACTCCCTTACAGGTATTTGGGCCAACAGGAATAGTTACTTTTACCTTCATGTCATGAATCTGCGTCAGTTTAAGTAAATCTTTAATCTGAGACTTAAATTGCACTTTCACAAGGAGGCTACCATCTCGCAATTTTCGGACAAAATCAAAACTGCCTTCCACTTGACCATCAAGGACCTTCTTAATGATAAAGGGGTTGACATTCTGCAAGGATTGATTTTCATTCATGCATCGGATGTTCACGCACCTTGCGTTCTGGGGAGGGATATCAATGTGTCGTCTGGGTCGGTCATTGGTCGGGGTTCCATTATTAGTCTTAGTGGTCTTAGAAGAGTTCTGAGTCGCCCCTCCTCCTTGGGGAGGAGGAAGGGTAGCCGGGGAGTCAATCATACTGGGTATCGGACCAGGTCCGAACCCTGGGCCAAAGCCCGTTGTCCTGAGGGGACTACCTTTTCCCTTAACTGTTGGATCAACCTAATCCCAATAGTTAAGAGAGGATAAAATAAAACAAGTCTTTCTGTTAAGCGTCCTCACCCCCCCTTAGCGGAAGCCTGGTTGCGTTCTCCAGTACCGACTAAGGGATCGGAGTTGTATGTAAGGCACCTTCCTACCGCCGAACCTGCCTAGTGCGAGGGACGGTAAGTTAATGCCCACCCCCCAAGCGAATACAGGAGCTCACAAGGAGACTCCCGTAGGCTCAGGTGCCGAAACACGGCCTCGCAGGGGTAATATGGGCCTCTTTCCAGGGAGGGAGCATGTGGTAGGCCCTCCTTCCAGGGAGGGAGTGAGTAGTAGGCCCTCCAGGGTAACGCCATCTCTCGGCGCCTCCTCCCCCTCGAAGCGATAAAAAGGGGGAACTCTTGTATTTTCCCCTGGAGGGATGGCTGGGGCGAAGCACATCACTACACACGCACATAACTTTATAATCTTCACCATATTTTAAACACTTGTAGAGTCATAATATCTGTTTAGCATTGCAATACTAAGTAGTATAAATAAGAACAGTTTAATAGTTTCAATGGTACATTTTATCAAATCTTACTTACTTAAAGATAATTTTTACTGTCACATGTCTAAAATTTGTGTTATTATTATTTTTTTTTCAATTTACAACTAGCATTAGAT
Source organism: Penaeus japonicus (assembly GCF_977035675.1). Lineage (NCBI taxonomy): Eukaryota > Metazoa > Arthropoda > Malacostraca > Decapoda > Penaeidae > Penaeus > Penaeus japonicus. Next base: position 45,496,219 of record NW_028234411.1, read on the forward strand.
TTTATTCAACTAAATGTATATGACCCTACCTTGAGTCTCGTAATAGTGGTCAAGTTTGCATTGAACTCGGTATGGCAGGTGATACAGCTAACCTTAGTTGGATCCTCTTGCACAGGAGTAAGCCAAGGCTGGAAATCGTCTAGGGTCAACCACTCGTCTCTGAACTTCCGCTTAGTTGCCATGGCGCCTAAACATGCAAATCATAATAAAATGCGAATAGTATATTCAATTTCACTATTCTTATATCAAGTTATATTACTGCATTATCATTTACTCAGATTAGCATAGTTATACTTCAAATGCATCAGATACATTTTGTCCATTATAGAAAATGGATAGACTTCAATATTCCTAAAAGATAAATAAATCACTAATAATTATGAATTATTACATGCAAAAACTTTGTGAAGCCTCTTACCGTGGATGGAAAAATACAGATGAAAAGATCAAAGTCCAATACTCGTCGAGGACACGAAAAGTCATTAACTGGACAAAGCACAAAGGGAAAAAGCCAATCGGAATGTTTGAGACTCCTCTTGTCAACTACTATGCGTTACGGGTATATATATATGTATATATATATATATATATTTATATATATACATATAATGAATAGCCTTTGTACTGAATTGACTTATCAACTACACTAAAAAAAATCAACATAGTTGCTTCTTCTTATTACTATTTCATCGGAGGAACGATTAGTGAATTAAATTTATATTTCTCTCTGGCATACTAAGAGCATAGGTATACATGCCCCAAATTTGTTGTTAAAGGAGAATAATAAACCAGAATGATGCTTCATATTTATTGTCTTATTTATATATGACCATATACATATAATATAATGCCTTTTAGAAAATGAGGATATTTAATCTTCGCGCTCGTGGATGGCGCCGCCGTATCCTTACAACAATTGCCAAGTATCGCCAGATGGGGTCACTGGATGCCAGAATGCTCCAGAACGGTATCTCTGCCTTCCACTCCATATATCTTTCTCGACAGTTGACACCGGATCCTAGACTGTTCTGGGGGCAATGTGCAGTCGCTCAACCGTAACTACCTCTGCACAGCCAACCACCGGAAGCAAGGACACATCTTCACCATGCACCCTCACCAGGTTCCATCCAAAGGCGACACATGCCTTACTGTATCAGGTAGTCAAGGCCCAGCAAGCATAGCTCGTCCAGATCGGCGACATACACCGGCAGCTGCTGCACCGCACTGCCCACGCCGATACGAGCCTCCACTGGCTCCTAGGCTGCACACAATGGCCTGTGATGCCACCCAGTCTCTGTGGTATGTCTGGAAGTCGCGTAGTGGCCAACATATCAGGCCGCACTAGGGTCTTCTCAGCACCAGCATCCACTGTCAGGCGGTATGGTTTCCCATCTACTGCGCCCTCCACCTGCATCATACTGGTTGTTTGACAGCCCGTTGGGGCCCGGGAACCAAGGACGGCTGGGTTTCGGCCCCCTTCTCCAGCCTGTCCGAGTTTTCCGCCTGTACCACTTCCTTAGCCTTAGGGCAGGCACCAGAACCTGCCACAGTCCTTGCAGGACTGCTGGAAGGCATCAGAATCTGGCCTGTTGAGAGGAAGTGTTCTCTGGTCCCTCTGACACCAATTGCGTCTGTGCCCTTTCTCACCGCAGCCCCAACACAAACCTTGGAAAATGCCCAGGCTCACCTTCCTCAATGCTACCTTCTCTACTTTAGCCTTCTGGCCCCGGAGGTCGCGGCGGGGCTGAGCAGCTGGCCCTAGGCCACTGCTTGCCTTCAGGAAGGCCTTGAACTCTAAGGCCCTCGCCAGCGCCACCTGTAGGTCCTTGGGGTGTGCCTGCTTGACGTAGATTTGCAGCTGCTGGTCCTGCATGAAGTCAACAAAGAAATCTGGGGCCAGTACCACAATAATTTCTGGAGCCGCAGGGTACGACCTCCTTACCAGCGCCTCCACATCTTGCGCCAGCTGGGACAGCGTCTCGCCACGCTCACGAGTCCGCTTCTTCAAGCGGGCCCGATATACCTCGTCCTGGTGGTGATGACCGAAACGGCGTTGCAAACCCTCCGCCACTCTGGTGTAAGAGGCGTGTTGGGGTGGCGGCAGATGCCCTAACACTTCCACCGCGGGGCCCCTTATCGCTGTTACCAGCTGCAGTGCCTTCTCTTCCTGGCTCCAGCCCTGGGCAGATGCCAGCATTTCAAATTGGGCGACATATGCCTCCCAGGCCACCTTCCCGTCGTACTCAGCTGGCTTACGCCTCACAGAATGTCTGGAGGCCGAGGGGTTGTGGGGCAGAGAACGCGTGCTGTGAACTAACATTCCCGGAGGGGAGGGAGGGGGTGAGGGGGGCAATGAGGCTGGTTGACCGGGTCCGAGTTTTCCGCCACCTGTACCCAAGGCAGTGGTTCCGATGGGTCCCCAGCCTCCGGCAGCGGTCACCGGCTCCGACACGACGCTGCGAGGCCCGGGGGTTCCCTGCCACGGACCCCAGGCAGATTCCAGTACATCTGCCACTCTGGTATCTGGTGCCCGAACTTCGTCAGATTTCTCCGCGTGCGACGTTGCTACCTCGTGACGCCGCCTTTCTGCCTTCACCTCCTCCCTCAGGCCCTGAACCTCGCCTTTCAAAGACTGCACCTCCTCTAGCAGCTCACTTTTCACGCTGTCGCAAGCCTTGTCGGTATACTGCTGAGTTTCCATCTTCACAGATGCGAGATTGCTCTGTAGCACCTCAACAAGATGGCAGAACTGTTCCTCTGCCTTCTTTGCCTGCCCTTCTGCCCTCTGTGCCTGCTCTTCTGCCCTCTGTTCCTGCTCACGAGCCCTTTGTGCCATCTCCTCCCTCATACTGGCCAGCATGGCAGTGATCAGGTCCATCTGGCTCGGTTTCACTTCACTCGTGCCTTCCTCATTCATATCCTCCTCTCCCTCATGGCTGCCATCTTTGGACGACATGATAAATCGGCGCGTCTCACTATTCAAATATCACAGATCCCTCTCCTGACACCAATGTTACGCCGGTCACCCCACCTATCAGCCACCAACACCAGGCAGGCTAGGCAGACGGCGTCCTAATGATCGTCCATTTTGTACACCTATCTCTAAAACTAAGAACAGTGAGTATTTGTCATCATTTAACTATTACAGTATTAGTCCATATTTTGCAAAGGTCCAAAAAGTAGCACAATGAGATGTCCAATATGACCCTACACCTACCATATACACTCATCTCTAAAACTAAAAACAGAATATTTATCATCGTTCTAATGAACGTCCATTTTTGCATATCTATCTCTAAAACTAAGAACAGTGAGTATTTGTCATCATTTAACTAGCATAAGTCCATTTTTTGCAAAGATCCAAAAAGTAGCACAATGAGATGTCCAATATGTCCCTACACCTACCATATACACTCATCTCTAAAACTAAAAACAGAGTATTTTTCATCGGTCTAATGAATGTCCATTTCTGTATACCTTTCTTTAAAACTAAGAACAGTAAGTATTTGTCATCATTTAACTAGTATAAGTCAAATTTTTGCAAAGATCCAAAATTAGAACAATGAGATGTCAAATATGTCCTTATACCTACCATATACACTCATCTCTAAAACTTAAAACAGAGTATTTATCATCGTGCTAATGATCGTCCATTTTGTACACCTATCTCTAAAACTAAGAACAGTGAGTATTTGTCATCATTTAACTAGCATAAGTCCATTTTTTGTAAAGGTCCAAAAAGCAGCACAATGAGATGCCCAATATGTCCCTACACCTACCATAAACACTCATCTCTAAAACTGAAAACAGAGTGTTTAATATCGTTCTAATGAGCATTCATTTTTGTATTCTTATCTCTAAAACTAAGAACAGTGAGTATTTGTCATCATTTAACTATTACAGTATTAGTCCATTTTTTGCAAAGGTCGAAAAAGTAGCACAATGAGATGTCCAATATGTCCCTACACCTACCATATACACTCATCTCTAAAACTAAAAACAGAGTATTTATCATCGTTCTAATGAACGTCCATTGTTGTATACCTATCTCTAAAACTAGGAACAGTGAGTATATGTCATCATTTAATTAGTATATGTCCATTTTTTTTGCAAAGGTTCAAAAAGCACAATGAGATGTCCAATATGTCCCTAGACCTACCATATACACTCATCTCTAAAACTAAAAACAGAGTATTTATCATTCTAACGAACGTTCCTTTTTGTATACCTATCTCTAAAACTAAGAACAGTGAGTATTTGTCATTACTTAAATATTATAAGTCTAATTTTTGCAAAGATCCTAAATTAGAACAATGAGATGTCCAATATGTCCTTATACCTACCATAAACACTCATCTCTAAAACTAAAAACAGAGTAATTATCATTGTGCTAATGATCGTCCATTTTGTATACCTATCTTTAAAACTAAGAACGGTGAGTATTTGTTATCATTTAACTAGTATAAGTCCATTTTTTGCTAAGGTCCAAAAAAGGTCCAATATGTCCCTACATCTACCATATACACTCATCTCTAAAACTAAAAACAGAGTATTTATCATTCTAATGAACGTCCATTTTTGTATACTTATCTCTAAAACTAAGAACGGTGAGTATTGGTATCATTTAAGTATTATAAGTCCAATTTTTGCAAAGATCCAAAATTAGAACAATGAGATGTCCAATATGTCCCTACAGCTACCATATACACTCATCTCTAAAACTTAAAACAGAGTATTTATCATCGTGCTAATGATCGTTCATTTTGTACACCTATCTCTAAAACTAAGAACAGTGAGTATTTGTCATCATTTAACTAGCATAAGTCCATTTTTTGTAAAGGTCCAAAAAGTAGCACAATGAGATGTCCAATATGTCCCTACACCTACCATAAACACTCATCTCTAAAACTGAAAACAGAGTATTTGTCATCGTTCTAACGAACGTCCAATTTTGTATACTTATCTCTAAAACTAAGAACAATGAGTATTTTTCATTATTTAACTATTACAGTTGTAGTACGTTCTTTTTTAATTCTTTGCTTATAAGATGTAGATATTATTTCAGTAATACGGGATTTATATTATTTTCCAGTATATATTCATTTGTGATTCATTTGCTATTAATATTTGTATATGTGATATGTATCTATTGTTGATCCTCATTAGCTATGAAGGAGAAAAGAAATGTTTATACAGAAAAAAAATATTTATTTCGCAAAAATAAATATAGTTTAATATTGTAAATTATTATTTTCAGCACTGTACGATGTTATAGGGACCGACACTCATCACGCTCATACGCTGTGTTAAAGGGCCGATACTCCACATGTCTCTATGCTAGATTACAGAGGCCAGACACTTGCACACGCCCATACGCAGGATCACAGGGGCCTGACAGCACACTTGAATATGCTGGATCACAGGGGAGTCATCACTGCTTAACAGTAACAGTAGCAGTAATAGTGGTAGTAACAGTAGCAGTAGTAGTAGTTGTAGTAACAGTAGCAGTAGTAGTGGTAGTAACAGTAGCAATAGTAGTAGTAACAGTAACAGTAGTATTGGTAGTAACATTAGCAGTAGTAGTGGTAGTAACAGTAGCAGTAGTAGTGGTAGTAACAGTAGCAGTAGTGGTAGTAACAGTAGCAGTAGTGGTAGTAACAGTAGCAGTAGTAGTAGTGGTAGTAATATTAGCAGTAGTAGTGGTAGTAACATTAGCAGTAGTAATGGTAGTAACATTAGCAGTAGTAGTGGTAGTAACAGTAGTAGTAGTGGTAGTAAAAGTAGCAGTAGTAGTGGTAGTAACAGTAGTAGTAGTAGTGGTAGTAACAGTAGGAGTAGTAGTGATAGTAACAGTAGCAGTAGTGGTAGTAACAGTAGCAGTAGTAGTAGCAGTAGTAGTAGTGGTATTAACAGTAACAGTAGTAGTAACAAAGTAGTAGTAACATAGCAGTAGTAGTGGTAGTAACAGTAGCTGTAGTAGTAACAGTAGCAGTAGTAGTGGTAGTAACAGTAGCAGTAGTAGTAGTGGTAGTAACAGTAGCAGTAGTAGTAACAAAGTAGTAGTAACATAGCAGTAGTAGTGGTAGTAACAGTAGCAGTAGTAGTAGTGGTAGTAACAGTATCAGTAGTAGTAGCAAAGTAGTAGTAACATAGCAGTAGTAGTGGTAGTAACAGTAGCAGTAGTAGTAACTGTAGTAGTAGTAACAGTAGCAATAGTAGTGGTAGTAACAGTAGTAGTAGTAAGAGTAGCAGGAGTAGTAACAGTAGCAGTAATAGTAACAGTAACAATAGCAGTAGTAGTGGTTGTAACAGTAGCAGTAGTAGTAGCAGTAACAGTAGTAGTGGTAGTAACATTAGCAGTAGTAGTGGTAGTAACAGTAGCAGTAGTAGTAGTGGTAGTAACAGTAGCAGTAGTAGTGGTAATAACAGTAGCAGTAGTAGTAGTAACAGTAATAGTGGTGGTAGTAACAGTAGTAGTAGTGGTAGTAACAGTAGCAGTAGTAGTGGTAGTAACATTAGCAGTAGTAGTGGTAGTGACAGTAGCAGTAGTAGTATTAACAGTAGTAGTAGTGGTAGTAACAGTAGCAGTAGTAGTGGTAGTAACAGTAGCAGTAGTAGTGGTAGTAACAGTAGCAGTAGTAGTGGTAGTAACAGTAGCAGTAGTAGTGTTAGTAACAGTAGCAGTAGTAGTGGTAGTAACAGTAGCAGTAGTAGTAGTAACAGTAGCAGTAGTAGTGGTAGTAACAGTAGCAGTAGTAGTGGTATTAACAACAGCAGTAGTAGTAGTAACAGTAACGGTAGTAGTGTTAGTAACAATAGCAGTGGTAGTAGTAACAGTAGCAGTAGTAGTAGTAACATAGCAGTAGTAGTGGTAGTAACAGTAGCAGTAGTAGTAACAGTAGCAGTAGTAGTAATAGTAGTAGTAGTAACAGTAGTAGTAGTAGTAACAGTAGCAGTAGTAGTAACAGTAGCAGTAGTAGTAGTAACAGTAGCAGTAGTAACAGTAGTAGTAGTAACAGTAGCAGTAGTAGTAACAGTAGCAGTAGTAGTAATAGTAGTAGTAGTAACAGTAGCAGTAGTAGTAACAGTAGCAGTAGTAGTAACATTAGCAGTAGTAGTAACAGTAGCAGTAGTAGTAACAGTAGCAGTAGTAATAATGGCAGCAGTAGCACTGATAGTAGTAATAACAGTAGCAGTAATAGTAGTAGTAACAGTAGCAGTAGTAGTAACAGTAGCAGTAGTAGTAACAGTAGTAGTAGTAACAGTAGCAGTAGTAGTAGTAATAGTAGCAGTAGTAGTAGTAACAGTAGCAGTAGTAGTGGTAGTAACAGTGGCAGTAGTAGCGGTATTAACAGTAGTAGTGGTAGTAACAGTAGCAGTAGTAGTAGTAACAGTAGTAGTAGTAGTGGTAATAACAGTAGCAGTAGTATTGGTAGTAACAGTAGCAGTAGTAGTAGTAGCAGTAGCAGTAGTAGTAGTAACAGTGGCAGTAGTAGTAGTAACAGTAGCAGTAGTAGTGGTAGTAACAGTAGGAGTAGTAGTGATAGTAACAGTAGTAGTAGTAATAGTAGCAGTAGTAGCAGTAACAGTAGCAGTAGTAGTAGTAACAGTAGCAGTAGTAACAGTGGCAGTAGTAGTGGTAGTAACAGTAGTAGTGGTAGTAACAGTAGCAGTAGTAGTAGTAACAGTAGTAGTAGTGGTTGTAGCAGTAGTAGTGGTAGTAACAGTAGCAGTAGTAGTAACAGTAAATGTAGTGGTAGTAACAGTAGCAGTAGTAGTAGTGGTAGTAACAGTAGCAGTAGTAGTAGTGGTAGTAACAGTAGCAGTAGTAGTAACAGTAGATGTAGTGGTAGTAACAGTAGCAGTAGTAGTAGTGGTAGTAACAGTAGTAGTAGTAGTAGTGGTAGTAACAGTAGTAGTAGTAATGGTAGTAACAGTAGCAGTAGTAGTAATAGTATTAGTAGTAACAGTAGCAGTAGTAGTAGTAGTGGTAGTAACAGGAGCAGTAGTAGTAGTAACAGTAGTAGTAGTGGTAGTAACAGTAGTAGTAGTCTATAGATATATACTAAATATACTATAGATTATTTATCACAGACTATTTATTATAAATTATTTTTTATTGGTTATATATTATAGATTATTCATTATAGATTATTAATTCCAGATGTGATATAGATTATCAATTGTAGATTATTTATTATACATTATTTATCATAGATTATTTATTATATTATATTATTCATTTATTTATTAGATTATTTATCACAAATTATTTATTAAAAATAACATATTAAAGATTATATATTAGAGATTTTTTATTATAAATCATCATTTATGTATCATTAATTATAGATCATATATTATAGATCATTATTATAGATTATAGATTATTTGATATAGAATATTCATGTTGTAGTTATTATTATACATTATTTATCATAGGTTACTTTTTATTCGTTTTAGATTATATATTATATAATATTTTACATTTATAGATCATTTGTTGAATATCAATTATTATAGATCGTTTATTATACATTATTTATTATAATTTATTTTATATAGATCATTTATTATAGATAATTCATTGTAGATCATGTATTATAGATCATTTTTTGTAGATTATTGATTATAGATTATTTATCATAATTAATTTATCTTAGGTAATTTATTATATATTTTTATTGTATATTATTCATCATTATAGATTATTTATCATAGGTAATTTATTATAGGTCTTATATTATATGCAATTTATTGTATATCATATGTTATATATATTATTTATTATATAGATTGTTATATAGATTGCTTATCATTATTATATATCATTTATTACATATCATTTAATATACATCATTTATTATATATCTATTTATCATATATTTATTTATTGTATATTTGTTATAAGTTTATTTAATGTACATTGATTTATTGTATCTTCATTTATTATATTTCCATGTATTATAAGTCCATTTTTTACTTATTCGTTCATTACATGTTCATTTATTACAAGTCCATTTATCAAACGTCCTTTTATTACACGTCCATTTATTGAACGTCCATTTATTACACGTCCTTTTATTACACGCCCTTTTATTACACGTCCATTTATTGCACGTCCATTTACTGCATTTCCATTTATTACACGTCCATTTATTGCACATCCATGTATTAAACGTCCGTTTATTACACGTCCGTTTATTACACGTCCGTTTATTATACGTTCATTTATTACACGTCAATTTATTACACGTTAATTTATTACACGTCCATTTGATGCATGTCCATTTATTACTCGTCCATATATTACACGTCGTTTTATCGCACGTCCATTTCTTGCACGTCCATTTATTACACGTCCATTTATTACACGTCCATTTATCACACGTCCATATATTGCACGTCCAATTATTGCAGGTCCATTTACTGCACTTCCAATTATTGCAGGTCCATCTATTACACGTCCATTTATTACACGTCCATCTATTACATGTCCATTTATTACACGTCCATTTATTGCACGTCCATTTCCTACATGTCCGTTTATTATACGTCCGTTTATTACATGTCCGTTTATTATACGTATGTTTATTACACGTCCATTTATCACACGTCCATTTATTGCACGTCCAATTATTGCAGGTTATTTTACTGCACTTCCAATTATTACAATTCCATTTATTACACGTCCATTTATTACATGTCCATTTATTACACGTCCATTTATTACACGTCCATTTATTGCACGTCTATTTCCTACACGTCCGTTTATTATACGTCCGTTTATTACATGTTCGTTTATTACACGTCCATTTATTACGCGTCCATTTATTACAAGTTCATTTTTTGCACGTCCATTAATTGAACGTTTATTTATCATACATTTATTTGATATACATCCTTCTATTATACGCCCATATGTTATATGTTCATGTATTACACATCCATGCATTACACGTCCATTTATTACATGTCTATTTATTAGACATTCATTTATTACATGTACATTTATCACATCTGTAATTAATGGACATGCATTGAATGGACGTATAATAAATTAATATAAAAATAAACATTCAACAAATAGATATATAGTAAATAGATGAATAATGAATTATGTATAATAAATGATATATAACGAATGATATATAATAAATGATATAGAATAAATAAAAAAAAATGATGAATAAATAAATGATTGATAAATATATATCAAATGAAAATTACATATATGTATAAATATATATATATATATATATATATATTATATATATATATATATATATATATATATATATATATATATATATATATACGTATATATATATATATATATATATATATATATATATATACATATATATATGTATATATATATATATATGTATATATATATATATATATGTATAAATATATATATATACATATATATATATATATATATATATATATATATATATATATATATATATATATATATATATATATATATATGTATATATATATATATACATATATATATATATATATACATATATATATATATATATATATATATATATATATATATATATATATATATATATATATATATATATATATATATACATATATGTATCTATATGTATATATATATATTTTATATATATATATGTATATATATATATAAAATATATATATACATATATATATATATAATTATATATATGATATATAGATATAATATATATATATATATATATATATATATATATATATATATATATATATATATATATAATAACTAAATAAAAATAGATATATATATATAACTGAGTATATAATAAATGAATATATGAAAAATAAACATTTAAAAAGATAAATCTGTAATAGATGAATTTATAATACATGAATTTAAATACTCTGCAGTAAATACTCTACAGTAAATACTTTACAATAAATACTCTACAATAAATACTCTACAATAAATACTCTACAATAAATACTCTATAATTGATACTTTACAAAAAATACTCTACAATAAATACTCAACAATAAATACTCTACAATAAATAGTCAATAGTAAATACTCAATAGTAAATACTGTATAATAAATACTCTATGATAAATACTCTATAATAAATACTCTATAATAAATACTCTACAATAAATACATTACAATAAATACTATATAATAAATATTCTATAATAAATATAATTAATATATCATAAATAATTTGTAATAAATAATATATAATAAATACTCTATCATAAGTAATTTGTAATGATGCGTAATGAATGATGAGTAATGAATGATGAGTAATGAATGATTTCTGGAGAATCATATATAATGAATAATTCGTAATAAATGATACATAATAAATGATACGTAATAAATGATACGTAATATATGATGCGTAATAAATGATGTGTAATAAATGATGCGTAAAATATGATGCTTAATAAATGATGCTTAATAAATGATACATAATAAATGGTGCATAATAAATGATGCACAATAAAGGATGGACTTTAAATGCGTAATAAATGATGAGTAAGAAAGGATACATAATAGATGATGTGCGATGAATGATGTGTAATAAATAAGGCGTAATAAATAATGTGTCATAAATAATGACACAATAGATGAATATATAATAAATAATGCGTAATGATGCGTAATAAATAGCGCATAATAGATAATGTGTTATGAATAATGCACAATGAATAATACCTAATGAATAATGCGTAATAAATAATGCATAATAAATAATGAGTAACAAATAATGCGTTAAGAATAGTGCATAAATGTCCCTACACCTACCATATACAATTATCTCAAAAACTAAAAACTAATGAACGTTCATTTTATATACCTATTTCTAAAACTAAGAACAGTGAGTATTTGTCCATTTCTTGCAAAGGTCCAAAAAGTAACACATTGAGATGTCCAATATGTCCCTATACCTACCATATACACTCATCTCTATAACTAAAAACAGAGTATTTATCATCGTTCCAATGAACGTCCATTTTATATACCTATCTCTAAAACTAAGAACAGTGAGTATTTCTCATCATTTAACTATTATAAGTCCATCTTTTGCAAAGGTCCAAAAAGTAGCACAATGAGATGTCCAATATGTCCATACACCTAACATATACGCTCATCTCTAAAACAAAAAACAGAGTATTTATCATCGTTCTAATGAACGTCCATTTTATATACCTATCTCTAAAACTAAGAACAGTGAGTATTTGTCATCATTTAACCAGTATTAGTCCATTTCTTGCAAAGGTCCAAAAAGTAACACAATGAGATGTCCAATATGTCCCTATACCTATCATATACACTCATCTCTAAAACTAAAAACAGAGTATTTATCATCGTTCTAATGAACGTCCATTTTATATACCTATCTCTAAAACTAAGATCAGTGAGTATTTGTCATCTTTTAAATAGTATAAGTCCATTTCTTGCAAAGGTCCAAAGTGTAGCACAATGAAATGTCCAATTTGTCCCTACACCTAACATATACACTCATCTCTAAAACTAAAAACAGAGTATTTATCATCGTTCTAATGAACGTCCATTTTATATACCTATCTCTAAAACTAAGAACAGTGAGTATTTGTCATCATTTTACTAGTATTAGTCCATTTCTTGCAAAGGTCAAAAAGGTACACAATGAGATGTCCAATATGTCCCTATACCTACCATATACACTCATCTCTAAAACTAAAAACAGAGTATTTATCATCGTTCTAATGAACGTCCATTTTATATACCTATCTCTAAAACTAAGAACAGTGAGTATTTGTCATCATTTAACCAGTATTAGTCCATTTCTTGCAAAGGTCCAAAAAGTAACACAATGAGATGTCCAATATGTCCCTATACCTATCATATACACTCATCTCTAAAACTAAAAATAGAGTATTTATCATCGTTCTAATGAATGTCCATTTTATATACCTATCTCTAAAACTAAGAACAGTGAGTATTTGTCATCATTTTACTAGTATAAGTCCATTTCTTGCAAAGGTCCAAAGTGTAGCACAATGAAATGTCCAATTTGTCCCTACACCTAACATATACACTCATCTCTAAAACTAAAAACAGAGTATTTATCATCGTTCTAATGAACGTCCATTTTATATACCTATCTCTAAAACTAAGAACAGTGAGTATTTGTCATCTTTTAATTAGTATAAGTCATTTCTTGCAAAGGTCCAAAAAGTAACACAATGAGATGTCCAATATGTCCCTATACCTACCATATATCCTCATCTCTAAAACTAAAAACAGAGTATTTATCATCGTTCTAATGAATGTCCATTTTATATACCTATCTCTAAAACTAAGATCAGTGAGTATTTGTCATCTTTTAACCAGTATTAGTCCATTTCTTGTAAAGGTCCAAAGTGTAGCACAATGAAATGTCCAATATGTCCCTATACCTATCATATACACTCATCTCTAAAACTAAAAATAGAGTATTTATCATCGTTCTAATGAACGTCCATTTTATATACCTATCTCTAAAACTAAGAACAGTGAGTATTTGTCATCTTTTTACTATTATAAATCCTTTTCTTGCAAAGGTCCAAAGTGTAGCACAATGAAATGTCCAATTTGTCCCTACACCTAACATATACACTCATCTCTAAAACTAAAAACAGAGTATTTATCATCGTTCTAATGAACGTCCATTTTATATACCTATCTCTAAAACTAAGAACAGTGAGTATTTGTCATCATTTTACTAGTATTAGTCCATTTCGTGCAAAGGTCAAAAAGGTACACAATGAGATGTCCAATATGTCCCTATACCTACCATATACACTCATCTCTAAAACTAAAAACAGAGTATTTATCATCGTTCTAATGAACGTCCATTTTATATACCTATCTCTAAAACTAAGAACAGTGAGTATTTGTCATCATTTAACCAGTATTAGTCCATTTCTTGCAAAGGTCCAAAGTGTAGCACAATGAAATGTCCAATTTGTCCCTACACCTGACATATACACTCATCTCTAAAACTAAAAACAGAGTATTTATCATCGTTCTAATAAACGTCCATTTTATATACCTATCTCTAAAACTAAGAACAGTGAGTATTTGTCATCTTTTAATTAGTATAAGTCATTTCTTGCAAAGGTCCAAAGTGTAGCACAATGAAATGTCCAATTTGTCCCTACACCTAACATATACACTCATCTCTAAAACTAAAAATAGAGTATTTATCATCGTTCTAATGAACGTCCATTTTATATACCTATCTCTAAAACTAAGAACAGTGAGTATTTGTCATCTTTTAAATAGTATAAGTCCATTTCTTGCAAAGGTCCAAAGTGTAGCACAATGAAATGTCCAATTTGTCCCTACACCTAACATATACACTCATCTCTAAAACTAAAAACAGAGTATTTACCATCGTTCTAATGAACGTCCAATTTATATACCTTTCTCTAAAACTAAGAACAGTGAGTATTTGTCATCATCTTACTAGTATTAGTCCATTTCGTGCAAAGGTCAAAAAGGTACACAATGAGATGTCCAATATGTCCCTATACCTACCACATACACTCATCTCTAAAACTAAAAACGGAGTATTTATCATCGTTCTAATGAACGTCCATTTTATATACCTATCTCTAAAAATAAGAACAGTGAGTATTTGTTATCATTTAACCATTATTAGTCCATTTCTTGCAAAGTTCCAAAAAGTAGAACGATAAGATGTCCAATATGTCCCTATACCTATCATATACACCTATCTCTAAAACTAAAAATAGAGTATTTATCATCGTTCTAATAAACGTCTATTTTACATACCTATCTCTAAAAGTAAGAACAGTGAGTATTTGTCATCATTTTACTAGTATAAGTCCATTTCTTGCAAAGGTCCAAAGTGTAGCACAATGAAATGTCCAATTTGTCCATACACCTAACATATACACTCATCTCTAAAACTAAAAACACAATATTTATCATCGTTCTGATGAACGTCCATTTTATATACCTATCTCTAAAACTAAGAACAGTGAGTATTTGTCATCTTTTAATTAGTATAAGTCATTTCTTGCAAAGGTCCAAAAAGTAACACAATGAGATGTCCAATATGTTCCTTTACCTACCATATACCCTCATCTCTAAAACTAAAAACAGAGTATTTATCATCGTTCTAATGAACGTCCATTTTATATACATATCTCTAAAACTAAGAACAGTGAGTATTTGTCATCATTTAACCAGTATTAATCCATTTCTTGCAAAGGTCCAAAAAGTAACACAATGAGATGTCCAATATGTCCCTATACCTATCATATACACTCATCTCTAAAACTAAAAATAGAGTATTTATCATCGTTCTAATGAATGTCCATTTTATATACCTATCTCTAAAACTAAGAACAGTGAGTATTTGTCATCATTTTACTAGTATAAGTCCATTTCTTGCAAAGGTCCAAAGTGTAGCACAATGAAATGTCCAATTTGTCCCTACACCTAACATATACACTCATCTCTAAAACTAAAAACAGAGTATTTACCATCGTTCTAATGAACGTCCATTTTATATACCTATCTCTAAAACTAAGAACAGTGAGTATTTGTCATCATTTTACTAGTATTAGTCCATTTCTTGCAAAGGTCAAAAAGGTACACAATGAGATGTCCAATATGTCCCTATACCTACCATATACACTCATCTCTAAAACTAAAAACAGAGTATTTATCATCGTTCTAATGAACGTCCATTTTATATACCTATCTCTAAAACTAAGAACAGTGAGTATTTGTCATCATTTAACCAGTATTAGTCCATTTCTTGCAAAGGTCCAAAAAGTAGCACGATAAGATGTCCAATATGTCCCTATACCTATCATATACACTCATCTCTAAAACTAAAAACAGAGTATTTATCATCGTTCCAATAAACGTCCATTTTACATACCTATCTCTAAAACTAAGAACAATGAGTATTTGTCATCTTTTAATTAGTATAAGTCATTTCTTGCAAAGGTCCAAAGTGTAGCACAATGAAATGTCCAATTTGTCCCTACACCTAACATATACACTCATCTCTAAAACTAAAAACAGAGTATTTATCATCGTTCTAATGAACGTCCATTTTATATACCTATCTCTAAAACTAAGAACAGTGAGTATTTGTCATCTTTTAATTAGTATAAGTCATTTCTTGCAAAGGTCCAAAGTGTAGCACAATGAAATGTCCAATTTGTCCCTACACCTAACATATACACTCATCTCTAAAACTAAAAACAGAGTATTTATCATCGTTCTAATGAACGTCCATTTTATATACCTATCTCTAAAACTAAGAACAGTGAGTATTTGTCATCATTTTACTAGTATTAGTCCATTTCGTGCAAAGGTCAAAAAGGTACACAATGAGATGTCCAATATGTCCCTATACCTACCATATACACTCATCTCTAAAACAAAAAACAGAGTATTTATCATCGTTCTAATGAACGTCCATTTTATATACCTATCTCTAAAACTAAGTACAGTGAGTATTTGTCATCATTTAACCAGTATTAGTCCATTTCTTGCAAAGGTTAAAAAAGTAGCACGATAAGATGTCCAATATGTCCCTATACCTATCATATACACCTATCTCTAAAACGAAAAACAGAGTATTTATCATCGTTCCAATAAACGTCTATTTTACATACCTATCTCTAAAAGTAAGAACAGTGAGTATTTGTCATCATTTTACTAGTATAAGTCCATTTCTTGCAAAGGTCCAAAGTGTAGCACAATGAAATGTCCAATTTGTCCATACACCTAACATATACACTCATCTCTAAAACTAAAAACACAATATTTATCATCGTTCTGATGAACGTCCATTTTATATACCTATCTCTAAAACTAAGAACAGTGAGTATTTGTCATCTTTTAATTAGTATAAGTCATTTCTTGCAAAGGTCCAAAAAGTAACACAATGAGATGTCCAATATGTTTCTATACCTACCATATACCCTCATCTCCAAAACTAAAAACAGAGTACTTATCATCGTTCTAATGAACGTCCATTTTATATACATATCTCTAAAACTAAGAAAAGTGAGTATTTGTCATCATTTCACCACTATTAATCCATTTCTTGCAAGGGTCCAAAAAGTAACACAATGAGATGTCCAATATGTCCCTATACCTATCAGATACACTCATCTCTAAAACTGAAAAAAGAGTATTTATCATCGTTCTAATGAATGTCCATTTTATATACCTATCTCTAAAACTAAACAGTGAGTATTTGTCATCATTTTACTAGTATTAGTCCATTTCTTGCAAAGGTCCAAAGTGTAGCACAATGAAATGTCCAATTTGTCCCTACACCTAACATATACACTCATCTCTAAAACTAAAAATAGAGTATTTACCATCGTTCTAATGAACGTCCATTTTATATACCTATCTCTAAAACTAAGAACAGAGAGTATTTGTCATCATTTTACTAGTATTAGTCCATTTCGTGCAAAGTGTAAAAAGGTACACAATGAGATGTCCAATATGTCCCTATACCTACCATATACACTCATCTCTAAAACTAAAAACAGAGTATTTATCATCGTTCTAATGAACGTCCATTTTATATACCTATCTCTAAAAATAAGAACAGTGAGTATTTGTCATCATTTAACCCGTATTAGTCCATTTCTTGCAAAGGTCCAAAAAGTAGCACGATAAGATGTCCAATATGTCCCTATACCTATGATATACACTTATCTCTAGAACTAAAAATAGAGTATTTATCATCGTTCCAATAAACGTCCATTTTACATACCTATCTCTAAAACTAAGAACAATGAGTATTTGTCATCTTTTAATTAGTATAAGTCATTTCTTGCAAAGGTCCAAAGTGTAGCACAATGAAATGTCCAATTTGTCCATACACCTAACATATACACTCATCTCTAAAACTAAAAACAGAGTATTTATCATCGCTCTAATGAACGTCCATTTTATATACCTATCTCTAAAACTAAGAACAGTGAGTATTTGTCATCTTTTAATTAGTATAAGTCATTTCTTGCAAAGGTCCAAAAAGTAACACAATGAGATGTCCAATATGTTCCTATACCTACCATATACCCTCATCTCTAAAACTAAAAACAGAGTATTTATCATCGTTCTAATGAACGTCCATTTTATATACATATCTCTAAAACTAAGAACAGTGAGTATTTGTCATCATTTAACCAGTATTAATCCATTTCTTGCAAAGGTCCAAAAAGTAACACAATGAGATGTCCAATATGTCCCTATACCTATCATATACACTCATCTCTAAAACTAAAAATAGAGTATTTATCATCGTTCTAATGAATGTCCATTTTATATACATATCTCTAAAACTAAACATCATTTTACTAGTATTAGTCCATTTCTTGCAAAGGTCTAAAGTGTAGCACAATGTAATGTCCAATTTGTCCCTACACGTAACATATACACTCAACTCTAAAACTAAAAACAGAGTATTCACCATCGTTCTAATGAATGTCCATTTTATATACCTATCTTAAAACTAAGAACAATGAGTATTTGTCATCTTTTGATTAGTATAAGTCATTTCTTGCAAAGGTCCAAAGTGTAACACAATGAAATGTCCAATTTGTCCATGCACCTAACATATACACTCATCTCTAAAACTAAAAATAGAGTATTTATCATCGTTCTAATGAACGTCCATTTTATATACCTATCTCTAAAACTAAGAACATTGAGTATTTGTCATCTTTTAATTAGTATAAGTCATTTCTTGCAAAGGTCCAAAGTGTAGCACAATGAAATGTCCAATTTGTCCCTACACCTAACATATACACTCATCTCTAAAACTAAAAATAGAGTATTTATCATCGTTCTAATGAAAGTCAATTTTATATACCTATCTCTAAAACTAAGAACAGTGAGTATTTGTCATATTCTAAGTATTATAAGTCCAGTATTTGCAAAGATCCAAAGTTAGAACAATAAGATGTCCAATATGTCCGTACACCTACCATATACACTCATCTCTAAAACCAGAAAATGAGTGTTTATTATCGTGCTAATGATCTAATGATCGTTCATTTTGTATACCTATCTCTAAAACTAAGAACAGTGAGTATTTGTCATCATTTAACTAGTATGAGTCCATATTTTCGAAAGGTCCAAAAAGTAGCACAATGAGATGTCCGATTTGTCCATATATACTTATCTCTAAAACTAAAAAAAAAATGTATCTATCATTGTTCTAATGAACGTCGATTTATGTATACCTATCTGCAAAACTGAGGACAATGAGTATTTGTCATAATTTAATTATTTTAAGTCCATTTTTTGCTAAGGTCCAAAAAGTAACATTTTGGGATGTCCGAAATGTCCCTACACCTAACATCAGGTTAGGTTAGGTTAGGTTAGGTTAGGTTAGGTTAGGTTAGGTTAGGTTAGGTTAGGTTAGGTTAGGTTAGGTTAGGTAGGTTAGGTTAGGTTAGGTTAGGTTAGGTTAGGTTAGGTTAGGTTAGGTTAGGTTAGGTTAGGTTAGGTTAGGTTAGGTTAGGTTAGGTTAGGTTAGGTTAGGTTAGGTTAGGTTAGGTTAGGTTAGGTTAGGTTAGGTTAGGTTAGGTTAGGTTAGGTTAGGTTAGGTTAGGTTAGGTTAGGTTAGGTTAGGTTTGGTTAGGTTAGGTTAGGTTAGGTTAGGTTAGGTTAGGTTAGGTTAGGTTAGGTTAGTTAGGTTAGGTTAGGTTAGGTTAGGTTAGGTTAGGTTAGGTTAGGTTAGGTTAGGTTAGGTTAGGTTAGGTTAGGTTAGGTTAGGTTAGGTTAGGTAGGTTAGGTTAGGTTAGGTTAGGTTAGGTTAGGTTAGGTTAGGTTAGGTTAGGTTAGGTTAGGTTAGGTTAGGTTAGGTTAGGTTAGGTTAGGTTAGGTTGTTGCTGGGGGGCCCTGTCTCAACTGCTATATTCCTAAGGAGAATTGGATTCTGAAGAAAAGAAAACAAGGTAATTTAGAGAAAAGAGAAACAGGTTATTTATATCAAAAGGAAGGTGGACCTCTACAGGGCTGAGGGGGGAACACTTGTAGCTCTTCGGGGACTTGGGGTACCTGCAAGCTCTCTTAATTCTTTTTCTGTGGTATACAAAGGGAGTAAAAACAAAGGGATTAATGTAGGAACAATAAAAACTAAAAAATCCTTAAGACTAGGAACAAAAAGGAGGGGTGAGTGGGTTGTAGTCTCCCCCTATGTCGGGAAAAGAACACATGCATATTTACAACTGTAAAAACCTTCATTATCCATTATATATTTTCTTATTTCGTTTACAATCACCTTCATACTCCTCTTTTTCTAATCTGTATACTCCAATTAATTGTCAGATTCTAAGTTTCTTCCTTGTTTCTTTTCCATATATTTTATTTATATATCTTTATTTGTATCTTTAACAAACTTTGTATCCAAACTTTTAAGTATTCCGATTGGATTATTTTTTATTTTTTTATATTTTTTATTATTTTATTATTTTATTTGTTTATTTATATTTTTCTTTGCTTGCATTTCTATAACTCCTTATTGCTTTATTCTGGTGTTTTTCTTAACACCATTTATATGTTCTACTTTTTTTAGTACACAGATAACATGAGTAAGGAGGGAGAAATTCCTTTGTCACCTGACTTAAGCTCTACTGCTGGGTATCTGCCAATTAAAG
>NW_028234411.1:45517018-45544157 GCF_977035675.1 Penaeus japonicus
GGTCCATTTGATTTTTCATGATTTGCAAGGTTTGTATCTTTAGAATGTTCCTTTTGAATTGATTCTCTGGTTGGCAATGTTGTTTCATTTTGTGGATCCTGTTGTTCTAATCGTTTGCACTTTTCGAGGATATTTGGTAGCTGAGATTGAATTTGTGAAGTAATTGACGAATAGCCAGGTGATACTCGCAAATCTAATGCACCGTCAATTAAAGAATTTCCATTATCCTTCTGGTTAAGGGCATGGAGTGAAATTGTTGTCCCATCGGTAGTCGATGCAGAGGCATGAGACCTCGGCACCGTTTGCAAGTATACCAAGTCGTCGACAGCAGGTTCCCTGTTATCCATTTCATTAGGGGTAGGGTTTGGTACTGTTACCCTGTTTGTAGTCGATGCAGAGGCATGAGACCTCGGCACCGTTTGCAAGTATACCAAGTCGTCGACAGCAGGTTCCCTGTTATCCATTTCATTAGGGATAGGGTTTGGTACATGCAAGAGTCGTTCGTTGACATCGGGAACCGCAATATTCTCTTCACAAAGATCAGGGGTTGATTGCGTCGATACGCTCGTACACGATGTAGAGTCACGAGAGCCACCATCCTCTTGATGATGTGCCTCTTTTACGAAACATTTGCGTTTGCCTGTATTTTTTTCCTTAAGAGGGATTTCACCTTTTTCTTTTGTTGTTGTTTTTGATGGACCATTTGAAGAACTCATATTTTTCATGTCAGTCAGTCTTTACAATGTATTACATAAATATATATATCAACTTTTTCTGATAAAAAATAAACAGTATCACCAAAAACTGAAATATGGTTATTCTTTCTTCTTTTCTTTTCTTTTTCTAGTCTATTCGTATATTAGTCTTTCAGCAGCAGTGGTAGCAGTAGCAGTAGTAGAATACACACTTGTACACATAGAGACATACACATAGAAGTATGTGTACACCTACCTGTTTAAAGATGAACAAGAGACAAGTATTATAAATACACCAATATAATATCACTATTAATAAATAAAGGTATATCTTATCACATGTTTTTATATACATATATATAATAAAATCACCAGTAAATCTTCAACACTTGTCAGAGTACAGATATGACTATGACGACAATGTACGAACTAATACGAACCGAAGGATGAAGTGACGAATGTAACGGAATGTTCTTCTTTTAACAGCTATATATATATATACACACTTTAGCTCCTCCCTCTCTCCCAGGACTAAGATAAAAACGTAGCTCCTCCCCCTTCTTCCAAGGCTAAGATAAACACGTAGCTCCTCCACCTCTCACAAGGCTTAGATGAAAACATAGCTCCTCCCCCTCTCCCAAGGTTAAGATAAAAACGTAGCTCCTCCCCCTCTCACCGAAGGCTAGGATGAAAACGTCACATCCGGTTGTCTTGCAGTTTAAAAGAATATGTAACGTATAAAGCTGCTCGGTTGCCATCCATCTACAATTCATAAATAGATAAAATGGTATAAAAAGCCAAAAAAAAAGACAAAGCCTAGTCTTACAGTGGTAACCTATTTATGTCAGATTATGGCAAATAACTACTAAACCAGTAGCAGATATACTCAATATCTCTACGCATTCTGTACATCAGGGCCTGTTGGCAGCGGTCTCCAGTGTGTATGTGTGTGTGCGTGCGTGCGTGCGTGCGTGCGTGCGTGCGTGCGTGCGTGCGTGCGTGAGTGCAAAGAGGTTCCGAAGGCGGCTGCCAG
This sequence comes from Penaeus japonicus, assembly GCF_977035675.1. NCBI lineage: Eukaryota > Metazoa > Arthropoda > Malacostraca > Decapoda > Penaeidae > Penaeus > Penaeus japonicus. Next base: position 45,518,747 of record NW_028234411.1, read on the forward strand.
CGGGAGCTCGCTATGCACTTAGTGTATTTTGTGTGCGCGCGTGTATGTGTGTGTTGCGCGCGCGCGGGTGGAGACAGTGATCTCGCAGAGAAAGAAGGATTGACTTAATTTGTCAAATGTTTATGGTAATTATGTGGAGTAGACACCAACCAACAACACGACAACGCATACAATAACCTTGCCGCCAACAACATCAACAGGCCACTAGAGCCACCACGAAGTTGACGCCAACGCCCACCATATTCGACTAGGTCCTCGGCTGACGCCGTCGCTGCTGCTACCGCCACTGCACCTCACCACCACCATCACCACCACCACTACTACCACTACAACTACCACTACAACCACCACTACCACTACCACTACCACCACCACTCCAACCAGTGCCATAGCTCACGATGATTATGGGGGTTAAGGAGGGTGGGTCTCTACAAACTCGCCTGATCCGGGAGTTAGCCGTGTCCCTCGACTATGCTAGGCCCAAACGGCTGGACCTCCTCCTCGACATGCCTCCCGTCTCTCGAGATACGTCTCTCGAGCACGCGTGGAATGCCGATGATAGGTCGATGAACATCTTCGTCAAGGAGGACGACAAGATGACGTTCCATCGGTATCCAGTAATCCGTAGTACAGACTGTATTCGAGGGCGAGTAGGATATACGAGGGGTCTTCATGTGTGGGAGATCAACTGGTCCACCCGGCAACGTGGGACTCACGCAGTAGTTGGAGTAGCAACAGCAAAAGCTCCTTTACATTCTCATGGCTACCAGGGTTTGGTGGGCATCAATGATCAGTCATGGGGCTGGGATTTAGGACGAAATAAGTTGTACCACAATGCTAAGCAGGACGTCTCAGGCATTACATATCCTTCTCTATTAAACAATAACGAGACTTTTGTCGTACCAGATAAATTCTATGTTGTTCTCGACATGGACGAAGGCACTTTGGCATTTGTTGTGGAAAATCAGTACCTGGGGGTAGCGTTCCGAGGGTTGAAAGGCAAGAAGCTGTATCCTATTGTCTCGGCAGTGTGGGGTCATTGCGAGATTACAATCAGATACATAGGCGGTCTAGATCCGGAACCCCTGCCACTGATGGACTTGTGCCGGTATGTGATACGACAGGCGGTTGGAAAACAGCAACTCTCGCGAATCGAGGAACTCAATCTTCCACTTTCTATCACGCAGTACCTTCTTGTACCGCGACCGCAGGTGATACTCGAAAGCAGTTAGCCCTATACCTGCAGCTCTCTCTCTCCTCCCCCCCCCTCCACAGCTGATCATCAAGTCCATCCTCCACTCCTCTGTAACCCTGCTGCACCAAAGGAGTCACTCTGTAGCAAGTTAGAGCAACGGTGGATAAGGTGAGATTAAGCATCTATAGTGACAGTGGATAAAGTGAGATATAGTGTTTACAGCATCAATTGTTTGATAATAAAACATAAAAAGAAATTCAAATTTTGTTTTCATTTTCATAATTTTTTTTTAACATCTTATAAAATGGACCGTCTATTTTTTCTCAGACAGACTTGGGGGGGGGGGGCTGGCTTCAGCGCTTTCGCAATTGTGTATAAAAAAAATGGACCGTCCATTTTTTCTCACCAGCTAAAGATTCTTTTTATTCAGACTGACTTGGAAGCTGGCATCAGCGCTTCCGAAAATGAGTATTAACCCTTGATGGAGGAATATGTTGATTTATTAAAAAAAAGGACTATAACAAGTTATGGTTTTTAATTTTATAACGCTTTAGAACTTATTTATTCGTATTAAAAAATGGACGTCCATTTTTTCTCACCAGCTAAGGTTAGGTTAGGTTAGGTTAGGTTAGGTTAGGTTAGGTTAGGTTAGGTTAGGTTAGGTTAGGTTAGGTTAGGTTAGGTTAGGTTAGGTTAGGTTAGGTTAGGTTAGGTTAGGTTAGGTTAGGTTAGGTTAGGTTAGGTTAGGTTAGGTTAGGTTAGGTTAGGTTAGGTTAGGTTAGGTTAGGTTAGGTTAGGTTAGGTTAGGTTAGGTTAGGTTAGGTTAGGGTTAGGTTAGGTTAGGTTAGGTTAGGTTAGGTTAGGTTAGGTTAGGTTAGGTTAGGTTAGGTTAGGTTAGGTTAGGTTAGGTTAGGTTAGGTTAGGTTAGGTTAGGTTAGGTTAGGTTAGGTTAGGTTAGGTTAGGTTAGGGTTAGGTTAGGTTAGGTTAGGTTAGGTTAGGTTAGGTTAGGTTAGGTTAGGTTAGGTTAGGTTAGGTTAGGTTAGGTTAGGTTAGGTTAGGTTAGGTTAGGTTAGGTTAGGTTAGGTTAGGTTTATTAACTATAGTCCTTGTCACAACTGCTGAGCCTGCTGTAGAGAAGTGAGTGCTAAAAAGGTGGAGAAGCAGGGTATATATGCGGGAGAAAAAGAGGTGACTTCAGGTCCTAAGGGCTCTCTGATTGTTTGGAGGTGGTTTTTCCTTGGGCGACTGGGGGGACTAGGTTTCCCCTGTATCTCTGGGTTGTATCCTCATACTCTGTAAAGATTAGTAATTAATGAGGGATTAAACTATGAAAGAAATGCACATACATGTATTCTACACTAATATATATAGAATAGAAAATATATACATATATACTCTATATATGTCTATGTGTAGTTTATTCAAATCCATTATAAAGCCTATATAGGCTTAAAAACATATATACCTATATATATATATACATACATACATATATGCATACACAAATACATATACATCTATATATTTATACAACTAAACACCTTCCTATATGCATAACTACACATATGTATATACACCATACTCACATATATACATACATGCATACATACATACCTATATGTACAGAGAACCACATACAGAAATACATATGTATATACAACCATATACACATCCATATGCATATACCCATATACATACATATACACATATATACATACACACACATACGCACATACATGTGCATACACATACTTATACATATACATATATTTAGACATACCTATGAATATATATACTTATAAATATATACTTGCACAAACCCAAATACATATATATTATAATTTATATATATATTATATATTAACCATATTCCACTGCTAGGGGATATAGGAACTAGTCCCCCTTGTGGGCATGGGGAACAGGGCTATGCTTACTACCACTACCTCTCCTCCCATATCCTCGTGGGTTAGGGGTTAGGTTAAGGTTTGGGAGGTTAGTATTACAATTATTATGTAAGCCGAACCATATCATTGTATCTCTCTTTTCCATTTATATCAGTCTGTAGAAATCTGTAAAAAAACTTTATTCAGTAATATTCACTAATACTGTAGCTTCAAGTGCTAGGGTAATAGGTCAGGTATAAGTTTATCCTCCTTTGTGGGGATTGGGAATAGTAGTTGATTACATTATTATGTTCTTTCAGTATGCTTGTGTATACACAGTTGTATTATGATTTAAATTTATAAAATTTCTAAACTTTCTATCCTGCACAATCATTATTCTATCAGATATCCCTGAGTCCTGTTGTATATTAATCCTTTTTTGGAATCAAACTTCAATTCTTTCATGTGTATAGTATATATAGTCTTAAATTTCCTCTATTAGTGTTGAGTGGGAAGAGAGGGACCGACCTTTCTACTCTCCATGTGTCAGCCCCACTGAACACTAAAAACACTACTGATGTTGAGTGGGAAGAGAGGGACCGACCTTTCAACTCTCCATGTGCTGGCCCCACTGAACATCATAAAAAGGACTTCAGTATTATAACCAAGAATCTTCATACTCTCAAAAAATATAAATAACTTCTTCTTCCTTTAGTGTTGAGTGGGAAGAGAGGGACCGACCTTTCAACTCTCCATGTGTCAGCCCCACTGAACACTAGAAACAACTACTGCTGTTGAGTGGGAAGAGAGGGACCGACCTTTCAACTCTCCATGTGCTGGCCCCACTGGACAGCAAATCAAAATACATAAAGTGATAATAGATAAATTCTTCTTCTTCCTTTAGTGTCGAGTGGGAAGAGAGGGACCGACCTTTCAACTCTCCATGTGTCAGCCCCACTGAACACTAGAAAATAAAACTGATGTTGGGTGGGAAGAGAGGGACCGACCTTTCAACTCTCCATGCGAGATCCCCACCGGACATCATTGTAAAAAACGGGCAGAGGGCATGTCTTCCTCTACCAATAGAGTGGAGTGGGGGAGAGAGGGATCGAACTTACACTCTCTATGAATCGCCCCCCCTTGACCCTAAACTATTTTTAGTGTTGAGTGGGAAGAGAGGGACTTATCTTTCTACTCTCTACTCACTGAACTAGTTTCTTTTCTATTTTCTTTCATGTATTTTCTTTAGATAGGGGCGATGGGAACTCAGCTCTGATGATTCTTTCACCAATTGCTTGATCTTTTTTCCATGCTATCATTGGTGGTGGATCCTTAAACCATTTTTCCCAGGGCTTGTCCTTTGCATCTTCTTGCACCCAAGACCATATTTTGTTTATTGCTACTCTCAGGACAGGTGCTATGCTAGGTGAGTATAGCATAGGGAAAATGATCCTCCCTGTCCCTTGCTCCGTAGTTTCCTTCAGCAAGTCCTGTCTTGGCAGCATATCCAGTCTTTGTTTTGCTCCTCTTAGCACTTTGTGTCTGTATCCTCCCAGGCCAAAAAACTTAAACATTTCTTCCAAGGCATTTTCTAGTTTTCTAGGTTCACTCACTATTCTATTGAGTCTTAAACTTTGGGAATATGGTAAGGACTGTTGTAAATTTGGGTGATGACTAGAGGGGAGATGTAGTTAATGGGGGGTATTTGATGGCTTGTAGTACACTGTAGTTTGTAGATTCCTCACCTCATCAAAGTATACTAGAGTGTCCAGGAAAGGGAGCTTCTGTGCATCGAACTCTAGGGTAAACTTTAGATCTGGGTGAATCCTATTCAAGCCAGCATGGTATTCTTTGAGGGCTTCTTCACTGCCATCAAAAATCCCAAAAATGTCGTCTATGTATCTGTAGAAAATCATAGGCTGTTTCTTCATTCTCTTCCTCTCTTTTTCTATGCTGGCATGTACAAATATTTCTGCTAGGGCGACTGATACCGATGCTCCTATTGCCGTACCCTTGTTTTGCCTGTAAAACTCTTGATCAAACCTCAGGAGAGTGCCTCCCAAGACATGGTCTATCCCTTCTTTAATCAGATAAGGGGGCGGGGCCCTGATGCCGAAATCCTGCATAAGTCTGCCCTGTACATACCCATAATTCTTTTCATAGAAATTAGCTACTACCCAGGATGCTTCTTCTTGTGGGATGGACGGGTATAGCGACACTATATCAAAAGAAAAAATGAGTGCTTGCTTCGGAAACTGTGGAAATTCTCGATTTTCCTGAGAAAGTCGGTGGTGTCCCTTAGTCTCTCTGGCAGCAATTCCAGGAGGGGTGCCAGGTATGTGGTGAGCAGTCTATCTACTGGTCTGGTAGGGGCACAGCATCCACTCAACACTGGTCTCCCTGGCCATGTACCCAATCCTTCATCGATTTTCTTGTGTGTTTTTGGCAGTACATACCAATGTGGGATATCTGGCATGTGCTGTAAAAGGAAGTCTCTTTGTGCTGCTCTGAAGCTTGTGCATTTTCCTTCAGGGGAATCCAAATTGTAGAATCTGCTCACTAGTAACTTTGATTCTCTGTCTACTCTTTTCAAAGCTGATCTTGGGTCTTTTTCAATTGTATACGTCTCTCTGTCTTTCAAATGAGCTCTGGCCATAGCTCTATAACTTTCTGTCTTGAGTACTACCAAGGCTCCATCTTTATCTGCTTTTTTTATCACTATATTGGGGTCTTTTCTTAACTGTTCTAATGCTTTCAATTCTTCTCTATTCAAGTTGTGTCTTTGTTTTCTATTACATGCTGTTGTTATTTCATTCTTTGTTGTTTCCATCAGTCCTGTTAAGCCTGGAAGCTTATTTGGAGGAAGTCTTCTCTTTCTTTTGAGTGGGGAGCTGGGACGGAAACTTCCTTTGTTCTTGTTTCTGGGGTAGAAATTTTGCTCCAGGCTGCAGAGATTGAGTAAACCTGTTGTTAATTTCTGTTTCTAAGTCTTTCAAAGAGGTTGTTGCATTGTCCATTATGGGTCTTAGGGGGAGGGCCTGGAACAAAGGATCTTCGTTTGCTGAGGACAGACTGCGGTTGAACTGAAAGGGGGGTTTCTGAAACTACCAGTTCCAGCCCCAGAGTCCATACTTTCTTCTTTGCCAGTATCCTCCTTCTCTTTGGTCTTGATTCCAGAGTCGATTTCCTCTTCTCTGTTGATAACCCCTCTATTTTGTTGGTAACCCCACCTGTTTTGTGGCCTCCATCCTTGCTGTCTCTGCTGGTATCTCCATGTTTGTGGATTTTGCACTTGTCTGTGTGGCCTGCTGTTCTCTCTCCACGACGTCTGCCTTGTTCCTTGGAAGGTCTGCCATCCTGGTTCTCTCTGTTGGTAGTTCCAGTCGTTTCTCCTCCAAGGTCCTGTGTTGAATCTCCTTTGGGCAGGCTGTCTGTTCATCCTTCTTTGTTGTTGCATGCCGTTTTTTGCAGTTTGTGTAAATTTGCTTTTTTGTCTTTCCTTTGTTTTCATTGTCATTGTGCCTACTGTGTTCTGATTGTCGTTTCTTTCTTTTTCATTATCTTTTCTGGCTCTGGTCCTATCCACTGTCCTTTGTTCCTTCGGCTTTGTTTGCTGGGTCCTGTTTTCGGGGGTTTGTAATTTTTGTTCTATTAGCTGTTCAATTCTTTCTACAGCTTTGGCTACCATGTCAATGCGAATGTGGCACTCTTCTATCTTATCTATTTCTTGATTCTGAGGGGGAAGCTCCTCCTCTTGTCTTTCTATTTCTTCACCTTCTGACGCCTGTTGTCCACATGGGAGTGGGGTTTCTTCTTGGGTATTAGGGATGCTGTCTGGTAGAGGTGAGGGGAGGGGAAATCTTGTTTCTGTTTGCGCTTCATTGTCTACTTTCTTTGGGTTCATGCATCTCTGAATTCTTTCTATTTCCTGTGTTGTCATCCGTGCATCTTCCTCTCTTCTTAGGTATTCCAGAATAGTCCTGTGCCCATTAGCAATGAAGAATCTCTCAGTAGGGGGGGTCTTCTCTCTCTCCTCTGCCACCATTTCCATTGCAAGGGTGTGTGCTCTATGTGTGATGATGTCATATTTTTGGGGGTACTTGTTCATAAGGTCTAATTTCAAGCTCACAATAAACGATCTTAAATGGATTGCTTCTGCTCTCAGTTGTGCTGAAGCCAGGCCTTGCCATTGTCTTGCAGCATTTTTCCAAATTAGTTCACCCATCTCCACTATCCACATTGCGGGCAGAAAACCTCAGGGTGAATTGTACTCTACCGTTGTCGACCTCCTTCTGCCTGGGATTCCATTTTCTTCACATTCATCATAGAACTTGACTTTTCTGTAGCATAGAGTTTCTCTTTTAAACAGGGTGGCTAGGGCTTGTAAATCTTTAAATTCTTCTTCACTGAAAGGGGTTTCTTCACCTTCGATGTCTTGGAATGAATCAGGATATGGGTCTTCTGGGTATCCTATCTTTTGTGCTCCTTTGACTAGCATACCTACTAGGGGGGAAGCTTCAATAGCTAGGTTTCCTGGGGCCCATGCATCTGGGTGTGCCCATCCATCAGTTAGCAATGAATGGGGATTTTCCCTCTCTGTCCTGCTTGCACGAGCTGCCGGGTTTGCCAGTCTATTGTATATTTCCTCCATACTCTTGCTTAGCTTGTAGCACATGGAGCCCAGGTGTCTCTCTTCAGGCGTTGCTGGTAGTCTCATATCTTCACCCATGTTGTCTTCTCTTATCTGGTTCCTTGTCATAACCATGTCACCAGTTGTAATATATGTGTGTGTGGGGCTTTTTGGTTCCAGTCACTTGTAGAAATACCAGTCCTACAGTATGGGTCCAAGCACTACACAGGGTTCACAGTGCAAAACACTGGATTTGCTTGTGCAACACACTGTATATACTTGTACAAGGGGCTAACCACTAGAAAGGGCACACCACTACAACCAGGGCTAAACCACTGTGTACAGTTACAGTACCTGTTGTGATTTACACAGGGTGCAAACCTCTATATACTCGCATAGAAACACTGTATGTTGACTGGAAATTACTTACTGAAAAACCTTACCACCTTATAAACACTTACTGCACTACACTGTATTACTAAAAAAAGTGGTGTTTACTTGTAACCACTATATTATCACTGAAAAAAAACTCTCTGAAAAAGGAAAAAATCTCCGGTTCCTAAGGGGTTGTAAAGGAGCTAAAACTGAACAAAAAACAGCTAGATCTCTTGATACAAGAGAAACTAGCTCTAACCTGTTTGTTCTGCTGCTGTGTCCAGGCGTTGGAAGGTCCCTCTGGCACTTAGAAACACTGGGAGTTAATTTCAGATCCCTCTTTCACTAGTATTTTTCAGAGTTTTTGGAAAAATAAACACTTAGGTTACACTACACTAATCAGTATTCACACCAAGTCACGAACGCGTTTTCGGCCTGTTTGGCCTCTTCAGGTGTACTATTGTGTAAATACTGACTCTTTTATTTCAAAGGTACATTATATATACATTGTACAAAAGAGTAATGTGGGTAGGTAACCTGGTCACTAAGGGAACCTTCCCCTCGTTCCTCCACCTAGTGGAGGAGGTTCTGGGAAGGGAGGTTGTTGGGGAACTAGGGAAAGGGGGAGTATCCTTACCCTGGTCACAACACTAACATACATGCAAAAAAAACATTTATACAAAATAAAACCATAGGACAGTGTTTCAGAAAAGCTAGCTTAACTAAGACAACACAAAAACTTATGTACAAAAAAACATATGACACTTCACTTAATGTTTCTAAACTGACATATATACAAAATTACCAAAAGGCCTGTAAGAGAAGGGTACATGAAAATCGTCAAAAAACTTTCAGGATCTTTGGTGTTGGTGGGCCATATTCTTATTTCTCTTCCAGCCAGATGTAACTTTCCCTCCACTGTCGCCGAAACAGGAGGGGTAGGGGTCGGTATTGCCGTGATTCCCTCTCTCTCTTCCTGGGCTCAGGGTGGGCAAGGGTCGTCAGCTGTATCTCATCTGTGTGGTGGAAAGATGTCTGTATTTTAGTTTACATATTATGGAGCCTTATTATGTTCATATACCCATCTATATCAATAAAAACAAGTTGAAAAAAAGTGAAAAATAACGTGGATACACCAAACAAACCAAACAACGATTCCTTAGTGTTTCTGCTGTCACCTGGAAAAGAAAGGGGTTAAAAGGAAGCTGCAGCAGGAGCCCTTCTCCTGGGGGCTACACCTGGTCAAGGAAAAAAAAGGTAGGTTTATTAACTATAGTCCTTGTCACAACTGCTGAGCCTACTGTAGAGAAGTGAGTGCTAAAAAGGTAGAGAAGCAGGGTATATATGCAGGAGAAAAAGAGGTGAACTCAGGTCCTAAAGGCTCTCTGATTGTTTGGAGGTGGTTTTTCCTTGGGCGACTGGGGGGACTAGGTTTCCCCTGTATCTCTGGGTTGTATCCTCATACTCTGTAAAGGTTAGTAATTAGTGAGGGATTAAACTATGAAAGAAATGCACATACATGTATTCTACACTAATATATATAGAATAGAAAATATATACATATATACTCTATATATGTCTATGTGTAGTTTATTCAAATCCATTATAACGCCTATATAGGCTTAAAAACATATATACCTATATATATATATATACATACATACATATATGCATACACAAATACATATACATCTATATATTTATACAACTAAACACCTTCCTATATGCATAACTACACATATGTATATACACCATACTCACATATATACATACATGCATACATACATATATGTACAAGGAACCACATACAGAAATACATATGTATATACAACCATATACACATCCATATGCATATACCCATATACATACATATACACATATATACATACACACACATACGCACATACATGTGCATACACATACTTATACATATACATATATTTAGACATACCTATGAATATATATACTTATAAATATATACTTGCACAAACCCAAATACATATATATTATAATTTATATATATATTAATTATATTAACCATATTCCACTGCTAGGGGATATAGGAACTAGTCCCCCTGTGGGAATGGGGAACAGGGCTATGCTTACTACCATTACCTCTCCTCCCATATCCTCGTGGGTTAGGGGTTAGGTTAAGGTTTGGGAGGTTAGTATTACAATTATTATGTAAGCCGAATCTTATTATTGTATCTTTCTTTTCCATTTATATCAGTCTGTAGAAATCTGTAAAAAAGCCCTTTATTCAGTAATATTCACTAATACTGTAGCTTCAAGTGCTAGGGTAATAGGTCAGGTATAAGTTTATCCTCCTTTGTGGGGATTGGGAATAGTAGTTGATTACATTATTATGTTCTTTCAGTATGTTTTTGTATACACAGTTGTATTATACTTTTTATTAAATTTATAAAATTTCTAAACTTTCTATCCTACACAATCATTATTCTATCAGATATCCCTGAGTCCTGTTGTATATTAATCCTTTTTTGGAATCAACCTTCAATTCTTTCATGTGTATAGTATATATAGTCTTAAATTTCCTCTATTAGTGTTGAGTGGGAAGAGAGGGACCGACCTTTCTACTCTCCATGTGTCAGCCCCACTGAACACTAAAAACACTACTGATGTTGAGTGGGAAGAGAGGGACCGACCTTTCAACTCTCCATGTGCTGGCCCCACTGAACATCATAAAAAGGACTTCAGTATTATAACCAAGAATCTTCATACTCTCAAAAATATATAAAAATCTTCTTCTTCCTTTAGTGTTGAGTGGGAAGAGAGGGACCGACCTTTCAACTCTCCATGTGTCAGCCCCACTGAACACTAGAAACAACTACTGCTGTTGAGTGGGAAGAGAGGGACCGACCTTTCAACTCTCCATGTGTCAGCCCCACTGGACAGCAAATAAAGTTACATAAAGTGATAATAGATAAATTCTTCTTCTTCCTTTAGTGTCGAGTGGGAAGAGAGGGACCGACCTTTCAACTCTCCATGTGTCAGCCCCACTGAACACTAGAAAATAAAACTGATGTTGGGTGGGAAGAGAGGGACCGACCTTTCAACTCTCCATGCGAGATCCCCACCGGACATCATTGTAAAAAACGGGCAGAGGGCATGTCTTCCTCTACCAATAGAGTGGAGTGGGGGAGAGAGGGATCGAACTTACACTCTCTATGTATACCCCCCACTTGACCCTAAACGATTTTCAGTGTTAAGTGGGAAGAGAGGGACTTATCTTTCTACTCTCTACTCACTGAACTAGTTTCCTTTCCGATTTTCTTTCATGTGTTTCTTTAGATAGGGGCGATGGGAACTCAGCTCTGATGATTCTTTCACCAATTGCTTGATCTTTTTTCCATGCTATCATTGGTGGTGGATCCTTAAACCATTTTTCCCAGGGCTTGTCCTTTGCATCTTCTTGCACCCAAGACCATATTTTGTTGATTGCTACTCTCAGGACAGGTGCTATGCTAGGTGAGTATAGCATAGGGAAAATGATCCTCCCTGTCCCTTTCTCTGTAGTTTTCTTCAGCAAGTCCTGTCTTGGCAGCATATCCAGTCTTTGTTTTGCTTCTCTTAGCACTTTGTGGCTGTATCCTCTCAGGCCAAAAAACTTAAACATTTCTTCCAAGGCATTTTCTAGGTTTTCTAGGTTCACTCACTATTCTCTTGATTCTTAAACCTTGTGAAAAAGGTAAGGACTTCTTTAAGTTTGGGTGATGACTAGACTGGAAATGTAGATACTGGTGGGTATTTGATGGCTTGTAGTACACTGTAGTTTGTAGATTCCTTCCCTCATCAAAGTATACTAGAGTGTCCAGGAAAGGGAGCTTCTGTGCATCGAACTCTAGGGTAAACTTTAGATCTGGGTGAATCCTATTCAAGCCAGCATGGTATTCTTTGAGGGCTTCTTCACTGCCATCAAAAATCCCAAAAATGTCGTCTATGTATCTGTAGAAAATCATAGGCTGTTTCTTCATTCTCTTCCTCTCTTTTTCTATGCTGGCATGTACAAATATTTCTGCTAGGGCGACTGATACCGATGCTCCTATTGCCGTCCCCTTGTTTTGCCTGTAAAACTCTTGATCAAACCTCAGGAGAGTGCCTCCCAAGACATGGTCTATCCCTTCTTTAATCAGATAAGGGGGCGGGGCCCTGATGCCGAAATCCTGCATAAGTCTGCCCTGTACATACCCATAATTCTTTTCATAGAAATTAGCTACTACCCAGGATGCTTCTTCTTGGGGAATGGACGGGTATAGCGACACTATATCAAAAGAAAAAATGAGTGCCTGCTCTGGAAACTGTGGAAATTCTTCGATTTTCCTGAGAAAGTCGGTGGTGTCCCTTAGTCTCTCTGGCAGCAATTCCAGGAGGGGTGCCAGGTATGTGGTGAGCAGTCTATCTACTGGTCTGGTAGGGGCACAGCATCCACTCAGCACTGGTCTCCCTGGCCATGTACCCAACTCTTCATCGATTTTCTTGTGCGTTTTTGGCAGTACATACCAATGTGGGATATCTGGCATGTGCTGTAAAAGGGAGTCTCTTTGTGCTGCTCTGAAGCTTGTGCATTTTCCTCCTGGGAGATCCAAATTGTAGAATCTGCTCACTAGTAACTTTGATTCTCTGTCTACTCTCTTTAAAGCTGATCTTGGGTCTTTTTCAATTGTATACGTCTCTCTGTCTTTCAAATGAGCTCTGGCCATAGCTCTATAACTTTCTGTCTTGAGTACTACCAAGGCTCCATCTTTATCTGCTTTTTTAATCACTATATTGGGGTCTTTTCTTAACTGTTCTAATGCCTTCATTTCTTCTCTATTCAAGTTGTGTCTTTGTTTTCTATTACATGCTGTTGTTATTTCCTTTATTGTCGTTTCCATCAGCTCTGTTAAGCCTGGAGCTTATTTGGAGGAAACTTCTCTTTCTTTTGAGTGGGAAGCTGGGACGGAAACTTCCTTTGTTCTTGTTTCTGGAGATAGGTTCTTGCTCCAGGCATAAGAGATTGAGTAAACCTGTTGTTAATTTCATTTTCTAGATCTTTCAAAGAGGCGGTTGCATTGTCCATTATGGGTTTCGTAGGTGGGGGTCCTGGAACAAAGGATCTTCCTTTGCTGAGGACTGACTTCTGTTGGACTGATAGGGGGATTTCTGAAACTACCAGTTCCAGCCCCAGTTTCCATAGTTTCTTCTTTGCCAGTATCCTCCTTCTCTTTGGTCTTGATCCCATTGTCCATTTCCTCTTCCTTGTTGATAACCTCCTCTGTTTCCTTGGTAACCCCACCTGTTTTGTGGCCTCCATCCTTGCTGTCTCTGCTGGTATCTCCATGTTTGTGGATTTTGCACTTGTCTGTGTGGCCTGCTGTTCTCTCTCCACGACGTCTGCCTTGTTCCTTGGAAGGTCTGCCATCCTGGTTCTCTCTGTTGGTAGTTCCAGTCGTTTCTCCTCCAAGGTCCTGTGTTGAATCTCCTTTGGGCAGGCTGTCTGTTCATCCTTCTTTGTTGTTGCATGCCGTTTTTTGCAGTTTGTGTAAATTTGTTTTTTTGTCTTTCCTTTGTTTTCATTGTCATTGTGCCTACTGTGTTCTGATTGTCGTTTCTTTCTTTTTCATTATCTTTTCTGGCTCTGGTCCTATCCACTGTCCTTTGTTCCTTCGGCTTTGTTTGCTGGGTCCTGTTTTCGGGGGTTTGTAATTTTTGTTCTATTAGCTGTTCAATTCTTTCTACAGCTTTGGCTACCATGTCAATGCGAATGTGGCACTCTTCTATCTTATCTATTTCTTGATTCTGGTGGGGGAGCTCCTCCTCTTGCCTTTCTATTTCTTCACCTTCTGACTCCTGTTGTCCACATGGGAGTGGGGTTTCTTCTTGGGTATTAGGGATGCTGTCTGGTAGAGGTGAGGGGAGGGGAAATCTTGTTTCTGTTTGCGCTTCATTGTCTACTTTCTTTGGGTTCATGCATCTCTGAATTCTTTCTATTTCCTGTGTTGTCATCCGTGCATCTTCCTCTCTTCTTAGGTATTCCAGAATAGTCCTGTGCCCATTAGCAATGAAGAATCTCTCAGTAGGGGGGGTCTTCTCTCTCTCCTCTGCCACCATTTCCATTGCAAGGGTGTGTGCTCTATGTGTGATGATGTCATATTTTTGGGGGTACTTGTTCATAAGGTCTAATTTCAAGCTCACAATAAACGATCTTAAATGGATTGCTTCTGCTCTCAGTTGTGCTGAAGCCAGGCCTTGCCATTGTCTTGCAGCATTTTTCCAAATTAGTTCACCCATCTCCACTATCCACATGGGGGGCAGAAAACCTGAGGGTGACTTGTACTCTACCGTTGTCGACCTGCTTATGCCTGGGATTCCATTTTCTTCACATTCATCATAGAACTTGACTTTCCTGTAGCATAGAGTTTCTCTCCTAAACAGGGTGGCTAGGGCTTGTAAATCTTTAAATTCTTCTTCACTGAAAGGGGTTTCTTCACCTTCGATGTCTTGGAATGAATCAGGATATGGGTCTTCTGGGTATCCTATCTTTTGTGCTCCTTTGACTAGCATACCTACTAGGGGGGAAGCTTCAATAGCTAGGTTTCCTGGGGCCCATGCATCTGGGTGTGCCCATCCATCAGTTAGCAATGAATGGGGATTTTCCCTCTCTGTCCTGCTTGCACGAGCTGCCGGGTTTGCCAGTCTATTGTATATTTCCTCCATACTCTTGCTTAGCTTGTAGCACATGGAGCCCAGGTGTCTCTCTTCAGGCGTTGCTGGTAGTCTCATATCTTCACCCATGTTGTCTTCTCTTATCTGGTTCCTTGTCATAACCATGTCACCAGTTGTAATATATGTGTGTGTGGGGCTTTTTGGTTCCAGTCACTTGTAGAAATACCAGTCCTACAGTATGGGTCCAAGCACTACACAGGGTTCACAGTGCAAAACACTGGATTTGCTTGTGCAACACACTGTATATACTTGTACAAGGGGCTAACCACTAGAAAGGGCACACCACTACAACCAGGGCTAAACCACTGTGTACAGTTACAGTACCTGTTGTGATTTACACAGGGTGCAAACCTCTATATACTCGCATAGAAACACTGTATGTTGACTGGAAATTACTTACTGAAAAACCTTACCACCTTATAAACACTTACTGCACTACACTGTATTACTAAAAAAAGTGGTGTTTACTTGTAACCACTATATTATCACTGAAAAAAAACTCTCTGAAAAAGGAAAAAATCTCCGGTTCCTAAGGGGTTGTAAAGGAGCTAAAACTGAACAAAAACAGCTAGATCTCTTGATACAAGAGAAACTAGCTCTAACCTGTTTGTTCTGCTGCTGTGTCCAGGCGTTGGAAGATCCCTCTGGCACTTAGAAACACTGGGAGTTAATTTCAGATCCCTTTTTCACTAGTATTTTTTCAGAGTTTTTGGAAAAATAAACACTTAGGTTACACTACACTAATCAGTATTCACACCAAGTCACGAACGCGTTTTCGGCCTATTTGGCCTCTTCAGGTGTACTATTGTGTAAATACTGACTCTTTTATTTCACAGGTACATTATATATACATTGTAAAAAAGAGTAATGTGGGTAGGTAACCTGGTCACTGAGGGAACCTTCCCCTCATTCCTTCACCTAGTGGAGGAGGTTCTGGGGAGGGAGGTTGTTGGGGAACTAGGGAAAGGGGGAGTATCCCTACCCTGGTCACAACACTAACATACATGCAAAAATAACATTTATACAAATAAAGCCATAGGACAGTGTTTCAGAAAAGCTAGTTTAACTAAGACAACATAAAAACATAAGTACAAAAATATGACACTTCACTTAATGTTTCGAAGCTGACAAATTTACAAATTTACAAAAAAACCTGTAAGAGAAAGGTACATGTAAATCGTCAAAAGCGTCAGGATCTTTGGTGTTTGTGGGCCATATTCTTATTCCTTGTTTTCTTCTCCAGCCAGATGTAGTAACTTTCCCTCCACTGTCGTCGAAACAGGAGGGGTAGGGGTCGTTATTGCTGTGGCTGTGATTCCCTCTCTCTCTTCCTGGGCTCAGGGTCCAGGGTGGGCAAGGGTCGTCAGCTGTATCTCATCTGTGTGGTGTAAAGATGTCTGTATTTAGTTTACATATTATGGAGCCCTATTATGTTCATATATCCATATATATCAATACCACAACTTGAAAAAAAATGTTGCAACTTGAAAAAAACTTGGATACACCGAACAAACCAAGCAAAGCTCCCTTTGTGTTTCTGCTGTCACCTGGAAAAGAAAGGGGTTAAAAGGAAGCTGCAGCAGGAGCCCTTCTCCTGGGGGCTACACCTGGTCAAGGAAAAAAGGTAGGTTTATTAACTATAGTCCTTGTCACAACTGCTGAGCCTGCTGTAGAGAAGTGAGTGCTAAAAAGGTGGAGAAGCAGGGTATATATGCGGGAGAAAAAGAGGTGACTTCAGGTCCTAAGGGCTCTCTGATTGTTTGGAGGTGGTTTTTCCTTGGGCGACTGGGGGGACTAGGTTTCCCCTGTATCTCTGGGTTGTATCCTCATACTCTGTAAAGGTTAGTAATTAGTGAGGGATTAAACTATGAAAGAAATGCACATACATGTATTCTACACTAATATATATAGAATAGAAAATATATACATATATACTCTATATATGTCTATGTGTAGTTTATTCAAATCCATTATAACGCCTATATAGGCTTAAAAACATATATACCTATATATATATATATACATACATACATATATGCATACACAAATACATATACATCTATATATTTATACAACTAAACACCTTCCTATATGCATAACTACACATATGTATATACACCATACTCACATATATACATACATGCATACATACATATATGTACAAGGAACCACATACAGAAATACATATGTATATACAACCATATACACATCCATATGCATATACCCATATACATACATATACACATATATACATACACACACATACGCACATACATGTGCATACACATACTTATACATATACATATATTTAGACATACCTATGAATATATATACTTATAAATATATACTTGCACAAACCCAAATACATATATATTATAATTTATATATATTAACCATATTCCACTGCTAGGGGATATAGGAACTAGTCCCCCTGTGGGAATGGGGAACAGGGCTATGCTTACTACCATTACCTCTCCTCCCATATCCTCGTGGGTTAGGGGTTAGGTTAAGGTTTGGGAGGTTAGTATTACAATTATTATGTAAGCCGAATCTTATTATTGTATCTTTCTTTTCCATTTATATCAGTCTGTAGAAATCTGTAAAAAACCCTTTATTCAGTAATATTCACTAATACTGTAGCTTCAAGTGCTAGGGTAATAGGTCAGGTATAAGTTTATCCTCCTTTGTGGGGATTGGGAATAGTAGTTGATTACATTATTATGTTCTTTCAGTATGTTTTTGTATACACAGTTGTATTATACTTTTTTATTAAATTTATAAAATTTCTAAACTTTCTATCCTGCACAATCATTATTCTATCAGATATCCCTGAGTCCTGTTGTATATTAATCCTTTTTGGAATCAACCTTCAATTCTTTCATGTGTATAGTATATATAGTCTTAAATTTCCTCTATTAGTGTTGAGTGGGAAGAGAGGGACCGACCTTTCTACTCTCCATGTGTCAGCCCCACTGAACACTAAAAACACTACTGATGTTGAGTGGGAAGAGAGGGACCGACCTTTCAACTCTCCATGTGCTGGCCCCACTGAACATCATAAAAAGGACTTCAGTATTATAACCAAGAATCTTCATACTCTCAAAAATATATAAAAATCTTCTTCTTCCTTTAGTGTTGAGTGGGAAGAGAGGGACCGACCTTTCAACTCTCCATGTGTCAGCCCCACTGAACACTAGAAACAACTACTGCTGTTGAGTGGGAAGAGAGGGACCGACCTTTCAACTCTCCATGTGTCAGCCCCACTGGACAGCAAATAAAGTTACATAAAGTGATAATAGATAAATTCTTCTTCTTCCTTTAGTGTCGAGTGGGAAGAGAGGGACCGACCTTTCAACTCTCCATGTGTCAGCCCCACTGAACACTAGAAAATAAAACTGATGTTGGGTGGGAAGAGAGGGACCGACCTTTCAACTCTCCATGCGAGATCCCCACCGGACATCATTGTAAAAAACGGGCAGAGGGCATGTCTTCCTCTACCAATAGAGTGGAGTGGGGGAGAGAGGGATCGAACTTACACTCTCTATGTATACCCCCCACTTGACCCTAAACGATTTTCAGTGTTAAGTGGGAAGAGAGGGACTTATCTTTCTACTCTCTACTCACTGAACTAGTTTCCTTTTCCGATTTTCTTTCATGTGTTTCTTTAGATAGGGGCGATGGGAACTCAGCTCTGATGATTCTTTCACCAATTGCTTGATCTTTTTTCCATGCTATCATTGGTGGTGGATCCTTAAACCATTTTTCCCAGGGCTTGTCCTTTGCATCTTCTTGCACCCAAGACCATATTTTGTTGATTGCTACTCTCAGGACAGGTGCTATGCTAGGTGAGTATAGCATAGGGAAAATGATCCTCCCTGTCCCTTTCTCTGTAGTTTTCTTCAGCAAGTCCTGTCTTGGCAGCATATCCAGTCTTTGTTTTGCTTCTCTTAGCACTTTGTGGCTGTATCCTCTCAGGCCAAAAAACTTAAACATTTCTTCCAAGGCATTTTCTAGGTTTCTAGGTTCACTCACTATTCTCTTGATTCTTAAACCTTGTGAAAAAGGTAAGGACTTCTTTAAGTTTGGGTGATGACTAGACTGGAAATGTAGATACTGGTGGGTATTTGATGGCTTGTAGTACACTGTAGTTTGTAGATTCCTTCCCTCATCAAAGTATACTAGAGTGTCCAGGAAAGGGAGCTTCTGTGCATCGAACTCTAGGGTAAACTTTAGATCTGGGTGAATCCTATTCAAGCCAGCATGGTATTCTTTGAGGGCTTCTTCACTGCCATCAAAAATCCCAAAAATGTCGTCTATGTATCTGTAGAAAATCATAGGCTGTTTCTTCATTCTCTTCCTCTCTTTTTCTATGCTGGCATGTACAAATATTTCTGCTAGGGCGACTGATACCGATGCTCCTATTGCCGTCCCCTTGTTTTGCCTGTAAAACTCTTGATCAAACCTCAGGAGAGTGCCTCCCAAGACATGGTCTATCCCTTCTTTAATCAGATAAGGGGGCGGGGCCCTGATGCCGAAATCCTGCATAAGTCTGCCCTGTACATACCCATAATTCTTTTCATAGAAATTAGCTACTACCCAGGATGCTTCTTCTTGGGGAATGGACGGGTATAGCGACACTATATCAAAAGAAAAAATGAGTGCCTGCTCTGGAAACTGTGGAAATTCTTCGATTTTCCTGAGAAAGTCGGTGGTGTCCCTTAGTCTCTCTGGCAGCAATTCCAGGAGGGGTGCCAGGTATGTGGTGAGCAGTCTATCTACTGGTCTGGTAGGGGCACAGCATCCACTCAGCACTGGTCTCCCTGGCCATGTACCCAACTCTTCATCGATTTTCTTGTGCGTTTTTGGCAGTACATACCAATGTGGGATATCTGGCATGTGCTGTAAAAGGGAGTCTCTTTGTGCTGCTCTGAAGCTTGTGCATTTTCCTCCTGGGAGATCCAAATTGTAGAATCTGCTCACTAGTAACTTTGATTCTCTGTCTACTCTCTTTAAAGCTGATCTTGGGTCTTTTTCAATTGTATACGTCTCTCTGTCTTTCAAATGAGCTCTGGCCATAGCTCTATAACTTTCTGTCTTGAGTACTACCAAGGCTCCATCTTTATCTGCTTTTTTAATCACTATATTGGGGTCTTTTCTTAACTGTTCTAATGCCTTCATTTCTTCTCTATTCAAGTTGTGTCTTTGTTTTCTATTACATGCTGTTGTTATTTCCTTTATTGTCGTTTCCATCAGCTCTGTTAAGCCTGGGAGCTTATTTGGAGGAAACTTCTCTTTCTTTTGAGTGGGAAGCTGGGACGGAAACTTCCTTTGTTCTTGTTTCTGGAGATAGGTTCTTGCTCCAGGCATAAGAGATTGAGTAAACCTGTTGTTAATTTCATTTTCTAGATCTTTCAAAGAGGCGGTTGCATTGTCCATTATGGGTTTCGTAGGTGGGGGTCCTGGAACAAAGGATCTTCCTTTGCTGAGGACTGACTTCTGTTGGACTGATAGGGGGATTTCTGAAACTACCAGTTCCAGCCCCAGTTTCCATAGTTTCTTCTTTGCCAGTATCCTCCTTCTCTTTGGTCTTGATCCCATTGTCCATTTCCTCTTCCTTGTTGATAACCTCCTCTGTTTCCTTGGTAACCCCACCTGTTTTGTGGCCTCCATCCTTGCTGTCTCTGCTGGTATCTCCATGTTTGTGGATTTTGCACTTGTCTGTGTGGCCTGCTGTTCTCTCTCCACGACGTCTGCCTTGTTCCTTGGAAGGTCTGCCATCCTGGTTCTCTCTGTTGGTAGTTCCAGTCGTTTCTCCTCCAAGGTCCTGTGTTGAATCTCCTTTGGGCAGGCTGTCTGTTCATCCTTCTTTGTTGTTGCATGCCGTTTTTTGCAGTTTGTGTAAATTTGTTTTTTTGTCTTTCCTTTGTTTTCATTGTCATTGTGCCTACTGTGTTCTGATTGTCGTTTCTTTCTTTTTCATTATCTTTTCTGGCTCTGGTCCTATCCACTGTCCTTTGTTCCTTCGGCTTTGTTTGCTGGGTCCTGTTTTCGGGGGTTTGTAATTTTTGTTCTATTAGCTGTTCAATTCTTTCTACAGCTTTGGCTACCATGTCAATGCGAATGTGGCACTCTTCTATCTTATCTATTTCTTGATTCTGGTGGGGGAGCTCCTCCTCTTGCCTTTCTATTTCTTCACCTTCTGACTCCTGTTGTCCACATGGGAGTGGGGTTTCTTCTTGGGTATTAGGGATGCTGTCTGGTAGAGGTGAGGGGAGGGGAAATCTTGTTTCTGTTTGCGCTTCATTGTCTACTTTCTTTGGGTTCATGCATCTCTGAATTCTTTCTATTTCCTGTGTTGTCATCCGTGCATCTTCCTCTCTTCTTAGGTATTCCAGAATAGTCCTGTGCCCATTAGCAATGAAGAATCTCTCAGTAGGGGGGGTCTTCTCTCTCTCCTCTGCCACCATTTCCATTGCAAGGGTGTGTGCTCTATGTGTGATGATGTCATATTTTTGGGGGTACTTGTTCATAAGGTCTAATTTCAAGCTCACAATAAACGATCTTAAATGGATTGCTTCTGCTCTCAGTTGTGCTGAAGCCAGGCCTTGCCATTGTCTTGCAGCATTTTTCCAAATTAGTTCACCCATCTCCACTATCCACATGGGGGGCAGAAAACCTGAGGGTGACTTGTACTCTACCGTTGTCGACCTGCTTATGCCTGGGATTCCATTTTCTTCACATTCATCATAGAACTTGACTTTCCTGTAGCATAGAGTTTCTCTCCTAAACAGGGTGGCTAGGGCTTGTAAATCTTTAAATTCTTCTTCACTGAAAGGGGTTTCTTCACCTTCGATGTCTTGGAATGAATCAGGATATGGGTCTTCTGGGTATCCTATCTTTTGTGCTCCTTTGACTAGCATACCTACTAGGGGGGAAGCTTCAATAGCTAGGTTTCCTGGTTAGGTTAGGTTAGGTTAGGTTAGGTTAGGTTAGGTTAGGTTAGGTTAGGTTAGGTTAGGTTTAGGTTAGGTTAGGTTAGGTTAGGTTAGGTTAGGTTAGGTTAGGTTAGGTTAGGTTAGGTTAGGTTAGGTTAGGTTAGGTTAGGTTTAGGTTAGGTTAGGTTAGGTTAGGTTAGGTTAGGTTAGGTTAGGTTAGGTTAGGTTTGGGTTAGGTTAGGTTAGGTTAGGTTAGGTTAGGTTAGGTTAGGTTAGGTTAGGTTAGGTTAGGTTTAGGTTAGGTTAGGTTTGGGTTAGGTTAGGTTAGGTTAGGTTAGGTTAGGTTAGGTTAGGTTAGGTTAGGTTAGGTTAGGTTAGGTTAGGTTAGGTTAGGTTAGGTTAGGTTAGGTTAGGTTTAGGTTAGGTTAGGTTAGGTTAGGTTAGGTTAGGTTAGGTTTAGGTTAGGTTAGGTTAGGTTAGGTTAGGTTAGGTTAGGTTAGGTTTAGGTTAGGTTAGGTTAGGTTAGGTTAGGTTAGGTTAGGTTAGGTTTAGGTTAGGTTAGGTTAGGTTAGGTTAGGTTAGGTTAGGTTAGGTTAGGTTAGGTTAGGTTAGGTTAGGTTAGGTAATATTAGGTGTTGAGAAAATATGGACATTTTACTGATATCAAATTTGGACCTTGCAAAAATTGGACAATTGATAAAAATCAGACATTTTATAAATGTTACAGTTGGACTTTATAGAAAATGGACCTTGTATAAATTGTGAAAATGAAATCTTTTTGGGATGTACTTGTAGAAAATACTACATATATGTATAGATACATATATATAAATAATTATATGTACAGAAAATTATTGCTTGGGATAATAATTAAACTTTTGAATAAAACTTGTAGAATAGAATGATGATTTAAATGATAATAATATAGATTCGTTATAAAACGATATTAAACTTACACATTATATCTTTATTTTTCTGTATACATACACATATCTATGATTTCTCAAACAGTTCAAGAAAATGAAAAAAATGGACATTTCAACTTGTCCATTTTTTCATCATGGACAAGTTGATTTTTCTTTTTTTAAGAAAATGAAAAAAATGGACATTTCAACTTGTAAAATTTCAGACTATGATGAAAAAATGGACAAGTTGATTTTTCATTTTTTTTTAAGAAAATGAAAAAAATGGACATTTCAACTTGTAAAATATCCTTTGCATATTCATATTAATCTTTTATTTTACTAACAACTCCAGTTATACCAAAGTTAATAACCTAAATATTTTTATATAAATATGCATTGATGATCAATACTAATTGTTTTTTCTCTTTATATTTTTTCAGATAAACATGTTCATATAGATGAGAGGCGACTATGTAAAGTGTGCATGACTGATGAAGTAGATATAGTAATTCTCCCCTGTGATCATATGGTCTGCTGTACTAATTGTTTATTAACCCAGTCGAAATGTCCTATATGTAGAGGGGTAATTGAAAAAGTTGTTAAGCCAATTTTACTTTAATAAAAATATTACAGACAGTTGTAGACGATTATTATATTTTACTTGATCAACCCATTGTTCATTCAAGAAACTTAATCATATATATATATATATATATATATATATATATATATATATATATATATAAACTTTAAATAAGATATTGTATGTAACATTGGATGAAATAAATATTCACATGTAATCTAAACCATATATCAATATGAAAGTATTAAAATAAAGTAGATACATAATAATATACTCTAGTCTAACCCAGAAACCTTATTTTTATTTTACTTGATTTGCTTATCAGTATATCAATTGATATATATAACATCATTCTCAATATATGTATTTATAATAGGATTAACTTCTATATAATAATTTGATAATATTGAAACATTTTTGTAACATGCAATACGTATATATATCTTACTGTTCATCTATAGCAAACAGTTGATAATTTAATCCTGTCAATATATATCGACACATATGCACTGTTTTTAGTAAAGATATCTTTTCATTTTCTAGTTTTGCCGAATAAGTTTGGTACATCTTCACTTTTTCCATTAATTCATCACTATGTGATTTCATCTTTATTATAGTGCTTTGAGCAGAATCAAACTTAGCCTTCAAATCTTCATTCATTTTTTTTAGCTCATTTACTTCTTCTTCATTACCAATAACCATGATTCTGTTTACTGGTCTATAGGGCGCAAGATATGGATCTTTAGAGTTTTTGTCTTTAGCTGATTCTTGGGTTGCTGATGTTGTTGTTTCATTTTGAGGATCTTGTTCTTCCGAGCGTTTGAGCTTTTTTTTAGCTGATTCTTGGGTTGGTGATGTTGTTGTTGTTTCATTTTGAGGATCTTGTTCTTCTGATCGTTTGCGCTTTAGGTTGTCTTTAGCTGATTCTTGGGTTGGTGATGTTGTTGTTTCATTTTGAGGATCTTGTTCTTCCGATCGTTTGCACTTTAGGTTGTCTTTAGCTGATTCTTGGGTTGGTGATGTTGTTGTTGTTTCATTTTGAGGATCTTGTTCTTCCGATCGTTTGCGCTTTATGAGGATCTTTGGAAGCTGAGATTTGATTTGTGAATTAATCGACGCATGGCCAGGTATCAGTTTGAGGCTTAGCGAATCGGTAACTAAGGAACCCCTATTACTCCTCTGGTTAAAGGGAGAGGGTGATACTGTTGTTCCGCTTGTAGTCGATACAGAGGCATGAGACATAGGTACGTTTTGCAAGTACGCTGAATTATCGACAGAGTCATTAGAATAATCAAAGTCAGTCATTTCTTACAATATAACGCTTATATCTTATGTACCCTATTTACTAAGGAACTTCTCAGGTTAGGACTCGGAGTATCACCGAAATCCCAGGTACAGTTATTCCTTTTTCTTTTTCTAAGGTCGTATATTAACTTTCCAGCCACACACAATTGCGCACATCAATCTGTTTATGAAAAAAAAGACAAGTATTATGATTACACCAACATAGTGTTTATATATATTCACATATGTATATATAGTACTAATTTAAATACAACAAACCTATAATCAACTAACCAATAAATCCTCAACTTTTGTCAGAGGGCAGAAATATAGCCTTGGTAGCAAAGTATAAACTAACATGAAGATGTGATGAAATGTTCTTCTTTTAAGCAGATAGGTATATTTAGCTGGCACGGGGCTGGGGTGAATACTAGGGAGCATGGAGGGCGAAGATTTACGGGTGGCGGTGTCTATGTTGTATACGGTTGTTTAGGGGGGCGGTGTGGCGGTGTACGGGGTGTCGCTGAGTCGAATTATTAATAGTTATGAAATGGCGAGACACAACAGTGGCGGTTCCCCTTTTTGCTAAGACTTAAAACTAGTGATACTTTTCATTACTCAGTAACGTCTAGGAACCCCCCCCCAGCGCTAGTATGAAAATATCACATGTGTTGTCTTGCAATTTTATCAGAATAGTAAAAAACTATATATCAGTGTTGTTATTATATAACGTATATAAATATTTTTTTTTATTTATTCAGACGGACTTGGAGACTGGTGATCATCACTTGTAAATGGGTGTTGAGCTTAATGAAGCATATGTTAACGTTATAAACATTGCCTACAAAACCATTTTTTCTTTTTTATCAATATCTTTGCAACATCTATATTTAT
>NW_028234411.1:45544257-45546757 GCF_977035675.1 Penaeus japonicus
TCCCAACACTCAATTTCCAACCCCCCAACCCCCCCATCCCCACCCCCCAACCCCCCACAAAGAAAGCACCACCGCCAACCAACAAACAAACACCAAACAAACAACAACAACAACAACGGAAGATGAGCCCCTGAGATAGAGAAGAGGGAGTCTTCATATAAACGGTTTTCTGCTTGATGGCGATGCTATTTACGTGGCGGAAACGGTGCTGTGTGTGTGTGTGTGTGTGGGCGTGGGCGTGATACGACCTTCCACCTGGCGGAGGTCTGTTATGTGGGGATCAGGCCAGGGGGACACGCCAACATAGAGAGGGGGTAGGGAGGGAGGAGGAGGGGGTAGGGAGGGGGTAGGGAGGAGGAGGGGGTAGGGAGGGGGTAGGGAGGGGGCAGAAAGTGTGTGTGTGACAGAGAGAGGATGGGAGACGGAGGGAGGGAAGGGGGGGAGCGCGAGAAAGAGAAAGAGAGAGGGAGAGGGAGAAGATTAATAGATAAATAGAAGGAGAGATATATAGATAGAGAGAGAGAGAGGTAGAGAGAGAGAGAGAGAGAGAGAGAGAGAGAGAGAGAGAGAGAGAGAGAGAGAGAGAGAGAGAGAGAGAGAGAGAGAGAGAGAGAGAGAGAGAGAAAGAGAGAAGGAAGGAAAGAGAACAAAGAGACAAGATAATAACAAATACATAATGAAAAGAAGAGCAAGAAAAAAAAAAGGAAATCAAAGGAGAAGAATAAGCATAAGATGAAGACCAGACAGAACAAAGAGATAAAAGAGAAAACCAAAGAAGAGAACAAATAGATAAAATAATAAACCAAAGAAGGGAATAAAGAGATAAAAGAATGAACAAAAGAAAAGAACAAAGAGATAAAGGAGAAAACCAAAGAAGGGAACAAAGAGATAAAATAAAAAAAACAAAGAAGGGAACAAAAATATAAAGGAGAAAACCAAAGAAGAGAACAAAGAGACAAGAGAATAAACCAAAGAAGGGAACAAAGAGACAAGATAATAAACCAAAGAAGGGAACAGAGAGATAAGATAATAAAGCAAAGAAGAGAACAAAGAGATAAAAGAGAGAACCAAAGAAGAGAACAAAGAGACAAGATAATAAACCAAAGGAGGGAACAAAGAGATAAAATAATAAACCAAAGAAGCGAACAAAGAGACAAGAAAATAAAACAAAGAAGAGAACAAAGAGACAAGATAATAAACCAAAAAAGCGAACAAAGAGATAAAAGAGAAAACCAAAGAAGGGAACAAAGAGATAAAAGAGAAAACCAAAGAAGGGAACAAAGACATAAGATAATAAGCCAAAGAGAGGTACCGTCCCTGCTGGGTTATCCCTTAAGGTGTGAAAGCAGCCGTTCTTTTGAGACAGGGACAGGGGATCCATGCCAGCCAGGGCTCCTCATAGGGTGATTGTGCCTCGGAGGGTCCCCCTGTTTTTCGCTCGCCCTGTTTTTCACTCGCCCTGTTTTTTGGCTCGCCCTGTTTGTTTTTCGCTCGCCCTGTTTTTCGCTAGCACTGTTTTTTGGCTCGCCCTGTTTTTCGCTCGCCCTGTTTTTCGCTAGCACTGTTTTTTGGCTCGCCCTGTTTTTCGCTCGCCCTGTTTTTCGCTCGCCCTGTTTTTTTTTTTTCCGCTGCCCTGTTTTTTTCTTTCCTTTCGCTCGCCCTGTTTTTTTTTCACTTTCTCCGCTCGCCCTGTTTATTTTTTCCTTTTTTTCCTTCGCTCGCAACTGTTTTTTCCTGTATGTTTTTCCCCCTTCGCTCGCCCTGTTGAGGTGTACTGATTACGGCCACACGTACAGGAGGACTTACGGGTACGCGTGGATGTCAAAGGCACACGCATACAGACACGCACACATAGATACACATGCACAGATACGCGCACACACTCACACAGACACACACAAATATACACTCACACAGACACATACACTCACACACACACACACACATACACACACACACACACACACACACACACACACAAACACACGCACACTCACACACACACACACACACACACACACACACACACACACACACACACACTCACACGCAGAAACTTCGAGCTCTCAGCTGTTCTTCGTAATAAATTCCCATTCCCATTCCCGTCTGAATCTAGAATTTCCGACCATATAAGAAGATGAGTTTATAAATGAAAAGATGAATAAATAAAAAGAGAAGAAGTGAACAAACAACAACAACAACAAACACAGTGATGTGGATGATAGTAAAGACAAAAATTGTCATTGCAATGATGTCTGCAATGACAGTCGCAAGAGAAATTGCAAGGATGATGATTATGACAGGATTACAATGGTGATGATGATAATAATAGTAATCATAATGATGGTGATGATGATGATAATAGTAATTATAATGATGATGATGATGATAATGATAGTAATTAGGGAAATAATGATGATGATGATTATGATAAGGATTATGGTAATAATGATAATAGTAGTTATGATGATAATGATGATGAAGATAATAATAATAGTGA
>NW_028234411.1:45564257-45569257 GCF_977035675.1 Penaeus japonicus
CTTTTTCACAAACCTATTTTGTTTTTTTTTTTTTTGTTTTTGATTGCTTTCGTTTTTATTTGGGTGTTTTTTAATTTTTTGTTTTTCTTTTGGCTTTCTGTTTTTTTTATATTTTGTATGTATTTTTTTCTATTATGTATTTTGTTTATCATTTTTTTTTATTGGTTGATGTTTATTGTGTTTTGTTTATTATAATTTTGTTTTTTATTTTTGTGTGGCTTTTTTTGTATTTCTATTTTTTGCAAGTGTTATATTATGTGTTATTTTTTATGTTGTTTTGTTTTTTTTTGCTGTCCTATTGTTTTTTTTTTTTGTTGGTTTTTTGATTTTTTAATTGTTTTGTGTGTAATCTGTGGTTGTGTTTTTATTTTATTTTCTTTTTTTTGTTTTTTTTGTTTTTTTCTTGTTTACTCTTTGTTCTTTTCTTACTATTGGTTTTCTTTGTTTTTTTGTGTTTTTTTTTTTTTTTTTTATTGTCTTTGTTGTTTTTTTATCTTTTTTTTTTTGTTTGTTGTTCTGGTTTATTTTGTTTTTTGTTTGATTGTTTTCTTTTATTTTTTCGCATTTTACTTTTTTTTTTTTTTTTTTCATTTCTTTTTCTTTTTGTTTTGTGTTTTTTGTTCCTATTTATTTTTTTTTTAGATTGTAAGCTTCGATTCAGGAAAAAAGTATATTCCTTATTTTCATTTTTATTCTATTATTATTATTTTTTTAATTCTTATCTTGTGAAGACGGATTGAAAATATATGCAATAAAAATATGAGTATGAAATGATAGTCAAAATATCACATACTGTAATGTCTGACATCAATTATATAATAAGGACAACAATAAATAACTAAACACGACTATATATAATAACAACAATACTAACATATACAAACAGCCATAACAGAGCTTATGAATTCTCATATACTCACAACATCGCCAATCATAATGATAGAAATCAAGTTCCAGAGAGAAACGCTGCATGCAATATCAAAGTAAAATGAGTTCTCATAATATAAAAGAAAAAAGGAAATGTATGTTGCGAGACGCGGAGTTAAAGCATATGTTGGGTGTCTTCTCTCTTCGCTGGACTCGAGGCTCGTGTGGTACGAACCGACGGACAGACAGACAGATAGACAGACAGACAGACAAGGAAGACAGACAGACAGACAGACAAGGAAGACAGAAAGACAGACAGACAGATAGACAAGCAAGGAAGATAGACAGATAGACAGACAGACACATAAGACAGACAGACAGATAGACAGACAGACAGACAAGGAAGACAGACAGACAGAGAGACAGACAGACAAGGAAGACAGATAGACAGACAGACAAGGAAGATAGACAGACAAGGAAGACAAACAGACAGACAAGACAGACAGACACAGACAAACAGACAGACCAACAGAGAAACCCGCAGACAAACAGACAGCCAGACTTCCAGAGACCCAGACACATACAAAGACAGACAGACAAACAGATAACCAGGCAAAGAAAAACAACAACAGAGACACAGACAGACAAACAAACAACCATGCAAAAAAGCCAAAAAACTATAACAGAGACACAAACAAACAAACAAACAAACAACCAGGCAAAGAAAAACAACAACACTAGAGACACAGACACAGTCAGACAGACAAACAGACAACCGGGCAAAGAAAAACAACAACAATAGAGACACAGTCAGAAAGACAAACAAACAACCATGCAAAAAAGCCAAAAAACTACAACAGAGACACAGACACAAACAGACAAACAAACAAACAAACAACCAGGCAAAGAAAAAACAACAACAGAGACACAGACACAGACAGACAAACAAACAAACAAACAACCAGGCAAAGAAAAAACAACAACAACAGAGACACAGACACAGACAGACAGACAAGCAAGCAAACAAACAGACAACCAAGCAAAAAAACATAGCAAAAAAGCCAAAAAAAAAAAAAAAAAAAAAAAAAAAAAATCAACAGCCAAAGAACAGAGGGCGAACGAGGGCCTCGCTCCACCCAGCAGCAAGTGGGCAGAATCAGAGAATTATGGCATGAAGCTCTGACGGCGAGGGATCCGAGGGGCATCCGTGGAATCTGGGTTTGTTTTGCCGACAGGAATGCGATACTGTTCCCACCCAGTGAGAGAGAGGGAGAGGGGGGGGGAGGGAGGAGGGAGAGGGGGAGGGAGGAGGGGGGAGGAGAGGGAGAGGGTGGGGAGGGTGGGGGGAGAGGGAGAGGGGGAAGGGGGAAGGGTGGGGAAAGAGAGGGAGAGGGTGGGAGAGGGGAGGGGGAGAGGGGAGGAAGAGAGGGAGAGAGAGGAGGGGGGGGGAGGGGGTGGGGGGGAGAGTGTTGATTGAGATTGTGGGGATAAGGCTTGGAGACTATAGGGGGGGTAGGGGAGCGAGAACGAGGTTGAGAGAAAAAAGAAGGATGGAGGGAGAAGGAGGGGGAGAGAGAGGGAGAGAGAGGGGGAGAGGGTGGGAGAGAGAGAGAGAGAAAGAGAGGGGGAGAGAGATAGAGAAAGGGGGGAAGGGAGTAAGGGGGTGGAGAGGAGAGGGAGAGAGAAAGGTAGATAGAAATATTGACTGGAAGGAAAGTAAGTTAAAGAAAAAGTGTGAGAGATAAATTAGCCATATATATATTATATATATATATACTATATATATATATAATACATATATATATATATAATATATATATATGTTAATATATATCTTCATATATATATATATATATATATATATAAAGAACAGAGAAAGAGAGAGAGAGGAGAGAAGAGAGACCCCCCCGCCCCCACACCCCCCAAGAGAGAGAGAGAGAGAGCGAGAGAGAATGAGAGAGAGAGAGAGAGGAGAGAGAGGAGAGATGAGGATAGAGAGAGAGAAAGAGAGAGTAGAGAGAGAGATTGAGAGAGAAAGAGAGAGAGAGGAGAGAGAGAGAGAGATAAGGGGAGAGAGAGAGAGAGAGAGAGAGGTGTGGGTAGAGAGAGAGAGAGAGAATGAGAGAGAAGAGTGAGTGTGAGAAGAGAAGAGAAGACAGAGAGTAAAGAGAGATTGAAGAGAGAAAGTGTGAGAGAGAAAGAGAGAAGAGAGGAGAGAGAGAGAGAGAGAGAGGTGTGTGGAAGAAGATAGATAGAGAGGAGCGAAGGGGTAGCCGTTCCAACTGAACGGTGTCATAGGATGTAAAGAGAGGGGAGGCGCGGTGTGATGTGGGGTAGATTGTTGAGCGGGGGGGGTACAGAGTAGCAGAGGGGGGGGGGGGGGTGGGGGGGGTAGGATGGAGGTGTGGTGCGAGTGGAGAGCGAGGGCTATGGTTATTGAGTAAGGGGGTTGGAACCAGTGCCGGGGAGTACTAGTATCATGGGGCTGTGCGATTGTGAGAGTGGTATGTAGGAGAGTGGGGGAGAGTACGGAGGGTGAAGGAGGGGGGGTGCCGAGAGGGTGGCTGTGAGCGGGCCGTTCGATGGCGAGGGGGAGTGGGGGTGGAGAGGTGTGGTGGTGTAGGGAAAAGGGGGCGGTGAGGTGGATGTGTAGAGAGTAGAGGTGATGGGGAGCGGGGGGGGGGGGGGTGGATGGTTGAGCGTCAGAGGGAGACGTGCGGTGGGAAGGGTATGGGAGGTGACCGGAGCTGGGGCGGGGAGGGGTGGGGTCAGGTGGTGGGGTGGGGGGCACTGCGTGTGTAGCTTGGTGATAGGGGCGAGCGGGAAGTGGAGGTGGGTGAGATGGGAGAAGGAGGGCCGGAGTGGATGGGGGAGGGGGTTCGGATGGATGTTTGCGATGGGGGAGGGAGTGGAGGAGGTAGTGGTGGGGAGGAGGCGACGGGGGTGGGGAGTGGGGGGGAGGTTGAGGGGCGGTGAGAGTTGGGGCGGAGGAGGGTGGTGGGCGGGTTTGGTTGGCGGTGGAGGAGGGGGTCGGAGAAGGTCGTAGGGGAGATTGAGTAGGGAGGGGGGAGGTTGATGGCTGGGGGAATTGGAGAGTGTGGAGGAGGGGTGGAGCGGAGAGAATCAGGGAGAGAGAGGGGCCGGGGGAATCGTTCTCGAGGCGGTGAGGAGTGAGTGGTGGGAGGGAGGGAGAGGTGAGAAGGGGGGAGGAGACGGGGGAGAGGTCGAGTGTGGGGCA
The DNA here is from genome assembly GCF_977035675.1 of Penaeus japonicus. Lineage (NCBI taxonomy): Eukaryota > Metazoa > Arthropoda > Malacostraca > Decapoda > Penaeidae > Penaeus > Penaeus japonicus. Next base: position 45,568,363 of record NW_028234411.1, read on the forward strand.
GGAGGAGAGCGGGGTAGACTCTCGAGCGGCTGGAGTGAGGGGGAATGGGGGAGTGGAGGGAGGCGAGGAGAATGAGAGTGGAGAGTGGGGGATGGGGAGAGAGGAGAGGTAGGAGGGGGACGATGGAGCGCGATGGTGGGTTGGTGGGGGAGGTGAGGGTGAGGGGGAAGGCGTGAGGGTGATGGTGGGGGGTTGAGGAGGAGTGGAGGCAGTGAGGTGAGGCGAGGTTGTTGTGAGAGTGGGGCGGGGAGAGGGCGAGGAGTGAGTATGGGGCGGGACTTTATGTTTAAGGGAGAGTGGAGGTGGGAAGGGAGGTAGGCGAGGAGAAGAGGAGAGAGAGAGGGGGCGAGGAGGGGGGGAGAGGGGTGGAAAAGTGGGGGCGAGATGATGTGGTAGGAGAGACGGAGAGAGGAGAGGAGATGAGAGCGGAGAGAATTTAGGAGATGACGATGGGGATGGATCGGCGGGTGGGGAGGGTGGAGGGTGGGGGTGCAGGAGAATGGGAGAGGAGAATGAGGGGAGAGCGTGGGAGAGGAGAGACGGGGTGGCGGACGGTAGATGAGATGGGTGTGGGGTGAGAGGTGGGGGGTGGGAGCTGGAAGTGGGGGAAGGAGGGGGAGGGGATGAGGAGATGAGGAATAGAGGAGCGAGAGAGGGGAGCCGGAATGGGATTTAGTAGAGGGGGTAATGTAGGGAGTAGAGAGTGGGAGTTAGTAGATGAGAGAGAGAGAGAGAGAAAGAGAGAGAGAGAGAGAGAGAGAGAGAGAGAAAGGGAGGTGTACTAGATGAAGAGGGGAAATAGGAAGAAGGAGATAGGAATAGAGTAAAGGAGGGGGGAGATAGGGTACGGGGTGGAGTAGGGGAAGGGGGGGAGTGGGAGGGGAAGAGCAGGGGG
>NW_028234411.1:45579257-45581757 GCF_977035675.1 Penaeus japonicus
AGACAAATGAACCACCGCGATTACAGTAGGTATGCATATTCTAATGCCCCAAATCTGCGATCAAATGCAAGCCAGAAGGACGCAGGTTCCAAAGGCTCAAGGCAGGCTGGATCTGACGAGGCAGGCTGAGGGATCCTGCTGGGTCTCCCTCCGTGTCCTGAGGGCGCTGGAGGAGTCCGAAGGCAGGAACCAGACTTTAGAAACGAGGCTCCTCTTACAGCCTGCAGATGTTTGGAAAGAATATCAGGACCTTGTGTGCGGTTTCTTAAAGGGGCTGGTTTTATAGATGGGATTTTTTATTTTATTATTATTATTATTTAATTTTATTGTTTAAACAGATTTTAATTTTTGCTTTATCGGTGGATAGAGGAACATATATTGGATTATTATATCCGGACCTTGTGTTCGATTTCATAAAGGGGGCTGACTTTATAAATGTTTTTTTTTTCTTTCTTTCTTTCTTTCTTTCTTTTTTAATAGTTCATGGGACAGATTTTAATCTTTTTAGTATCGGTGGATGGAGGAATATGCAATAGATTGAGGAGGAATGAACGGTAGCGAACAGGTACATGATATTTGTGTGTGTGTGTATGTGTGTGTGTGTGTTTGTATGTCCTTTTGCTCTTCAGTTTAATGGGCTGAGGGGCAATCACCCCCGTTTGCACGTCTGTGATTTATGAGTGTATGTATTTATATATGTATATATGTGTGTATGTATATTTACACACATACACACAAACACACACACACTCACACACACATACACATATATATGAATATATATATATATATATATATATATATATATATATATATATATATATATATATTTAATATATATATATATATTAATACGTATTATATATATATATATATTATTAGCGGATATATATATTTATACTATATATATATATATATATATATATGATATATACATATATACGTATATATATATATATATAATAGATTATATATATTATATAGATATATATATATATATATCATTATATATATATATAGGTATATATATATAGTATATATATATATATAATATATATATATATATATATCATATATATATATATAATTCGTATATATATATATATATATTATATATATATATATATATATATATATATATATATTATATATACGTATTGGATATTTATATATATATATATATATATAATATTATATATATATATTATTATATAATATATATATATATACTTATATATGAATCACAAAAAACACAGTAACGTTCTGCACATATACAGAATTAATAACACTGCCACTTAAAAGAAAGGATCGAAACTTGTGGACGTTTTCGAACTTTTGAGAGCGCATGAAAGTTCCTTTCTGGCGAATCGCAATCCAAGGAAAAATGAGATGGAAGTTGCATTTCGCCTGAAGAGGAAACTTTCATGAAAAAGTTCGAAACGTCGCAAGTTTTTCCTTTCTTTTAGTGGCCAGTGTTATTAATCATATATATATATATATATATATTATATATAATATATATATATATATATACGTAATATATATATATATATATTTATATATATATATATATATATATATATATATGTATATATATATTATATATATATATATATATATATATATATATATATACACACATATATATTGTATATATATATATATATATATATATAATATATATTTATATATAGTGGAGAGAAGGAGAGAGAGAATGGTGGAGAGAGAGAGAGAGAGAGGAAGAGAGAGAGAGAGAGAGAGAGAGTGAGAGAGGAGGAGAAGAGAGAGAGAGAATCCACAACGAGAGAGATAGAAGAGTAGTTGTGTGAGAGAGAGAGTAAAGAGGTCCAAGAAGAGAAAGCAGAGAGAGACAAGAGAGGTCCAGAGGCAGAAAGGATGAGAGAGAGAGAGAGAGAGAGAGAGAGATAGAAAGAGAGAAAGAGAAAGAGCGAAAGAGAAAGAAAGAAAGAGAGAGAGAGGGTTCGTATTCCATAACTTTATCAAACAAGCTGCCTATCCAGTGCTGTACTTTAGTAGATGTAAAACCACTGAAGCGAGAAAATGGAAGAACAGAGAGGAAAAAAACACAAACTCTGTCGAAGCAAAGTTCTCATAATGGTTGAGCATAAAAAAATATTTTTTTTTCTTTTCAATTAATCGACATAGCTTTTTTCTGAGTCCTTACCCCCCCCCCCCCTCCTTCCAGACCCTCCTTTTCCTTCTCTCCTTCTCTCAGATAATGAGAGATAGAAAGAATGAGAGAGAGAGATAGATAGATAGATAGAGAGAGAGAGAGAGAGAGAGAGAGAGAGAGAGAGAGAGAGAGAGAGAGAGAGAGAGAGAGAGAGAGAGAGAGATACAGATGGAAAGAGAGATAAACGACAAAAGAAAGAGAGGAGATACAGTGGGAGAGAGAGAAGACGAGAGGATTGACAGAGAGAGAGGTAGAGAAGAGAGAGAAGAGAGAGACGAGATTGAGGAGAGAAGCGGCGGACGTAGA
>NW_028234411.1:45589257-45596757 GCF_977035675.1 Penaeus japonicus
TTTCTTATTTACAAACATCTGATAAACAGCGATTCAAGCCATACAACAGAATACAAGAGAATACAACAGTTGTATTTCTGAAGTACATTACAACATGTACTAAAACAATTCAAAACTGCAGCTCATTTTCATTGGGTAAGTGATGTGTTTATTTCACTGTATTTCCACGCGATGTGAGTGATAGTGAAAGAGATTATGTATAATAGTGACTGTAATATAAGGGTGAGTTTGACAAGGATATGGTGACTGAAGGATGATGGTGATCATGATAATGATGGTGATTTTCGATTTTTACTTCTATAATGTTCTAAAGTTAGATTATTGGATAATGTTAATAAAAATGGTGGTGATGGCAGTGATGGTGAGAAATAATGAGACAATGGTTATGATGATAATGATGGTTATAACACTAATTATGTAAATGAAAGTAATAACTTCCATAATGATATTGATAGCAACAATGATGGTGACTGAAAGCTGATAATTGCTAACAATAATGATAATGAGAAAAGTGATGAAATAAAAAAAAAATCTTTACAAATATTATGATATTGATAGTGATGAAAATGATGATAGTAATAGTAATATTAATGTTGATGATGATGATAATAATATCAAGGGTAATAATTATGACAATGATAGTAACAAAAACAATATAAAAAATATTAATAATGGTTATGGTAATGATAATAATGATGATGATGATACTAAAAGGTTTATGATTGTAATAATAATGATGATGATAATGACTATGATGATTATACTACTACTTGTAATGATAATTATCAAATATTATTATTACTGTCATTATTATCATTGTTTACTTTATCAGTATTATTTTCATCATTATCATTATCGTTGTTTTTGTTGTTATCATTATCATTATCATTAACATCATCGTCATCGTTATTATTATCATCATTTTTGTTATTACTACTACTATTGTTATTATTGTTATCATTATAGTTTTTATTATTATACTCATTATTATTATTATTATTATCATTATTATTATAATTATCATTATTATTATTATTATTATTATTATTATTATTATTATTATTATTATCATTATTATTATTATTATTATCAGTATCATTATTATCATTATCATGATTTACATTATTATTATCATTATCATTATCATTATTACCATTGTTGTTATTATTATTATTATTATTATTGTTGTTCTTATATCATTATTATTATTATTATTGTTATTATATCATTATTGCTTTATTATTATTATTATTATTATTATTATTATTACTGTCATTATTATTATTATTATCGTTATTATTATCATCAGTAGTAGTAGTTTCATTATTATCATCATCATCATTACCACTACTACTACTACTATAACTATTATCATTATGGTTATTAATAATATCATTAACAATATTGATAATGATTATAGTAATGATAATAATGTTAACAATAATAATAATGATCTTATTAACATTTATATGATTAATCCCTTCAGATCATTATTATTGTTATTACCATAATTATCATCCGTGTTATAATTGTTATTATCATAATCATTATCATTATTTTTATTATTATAATTGTTGTTATCATCATTATTGTTATTTTTATTATTGTTATTACTATTATTATCATTATCAGTATTATCATCATTAATTATTACCATCATTATTATTATTATCATTACTATTGTTACAATCATCATCAATATCACCGATATCATAATTCTTCTTCGTCTCACTTTCATCATCATTATCCTCCTCCTTTTCCTCTTCATCATAATAATCATCATTATCATCATTATCGTCATCATCATCACCATCATCATCATCATTGTTATCATTATCATTAGTATCATCATCATCATTATCATTATCATTATCATTATCATTATCATTATCATTATCATTATCATTATCATTATCATTATCATCATCATCATCATCATCATCATCATTACCATCACCATCATCCTTAAACCCTAGTTATTATTCATTGCCCACAATAATACTCTTAATAATGATTATATTGATGAAAATAATATTGAAAATTATCCTAATTTTGATATGATGAATATGATGATGATATGTGAATATGATAATGATAGATAATGAGTGATAATGAAAATAATAATAGTAATGATGATGATAACAGTAAATATAAGATAATGATAGTGATAGTGATAAGAACAATGATTATGATGATAATGATAGCAGTGATAATGATGATGATTATAACAATAATCATGATGATAGTAATAATGATAATGATAATAATAATGATGATAACAATGATAGCGATAATGATAATAATATGTATAGTAATGATGATAATAATAACGAATTTAACAACAACAACCCAAAAATAATAACAATATTAATGATAATATTAACAATGGGAATAATAATGGTGATGATGATAACAACGAAATGAGGATAATGATAATGATACTAATAATGAATGAATGATAGTTATATTCTTAATGATAGTGATAATAGTAATAAGAAACATTAGAAATGATAATTATACTAATACAAATAATATTGAATAATGTAACGATAATGATAATGATAATAACGATTACATGATGATAGCAATAATGGTAATATAAGTAATGATAATGATGAATGATAATTAGTAATAATGAAAATAATAATGATGATAATAGTCATTCATCATCCTCATTCTTATCATTATCATTAATATTTACATCCATACTACTACTACAATACTACAACAACATTAAGTAACTCCTACCACCATCTCTACTACAACACTACTCCTACTACCAATGATAAAAAAAAAAAAAAAAAAAAAAAAAAACTTATAAGGAATTACATTAGCAGCCTGATCATGGGTAGTATTTTTATGACCTCTTCCGACCTGAGGTCATTTTTTCCCTTTGGTTTATTGGTTGTCCAACTGGTTAGTGATCAGAATTACGGCAAAAGTTACTGACTACGATGGTTGTCAGGAAAATTTATGGGGGGTTTGGCCATGGTTCAGAGACTGGTTGATTAGATTTCGGTGGTAAACCGGTGGACTTCGGTGGAGATTTCGGGGTTAGATTAAGACTTGATTCGTGGTTGAGAATTGATTTTTTTTTTTAAATTTTGAGGTTGATGGTGATGATGGTTGTAGGTTATTTGGTCGAATTTTGGTAGATAAGGGATGTCACGAGTAGATTTGTGTTTTGTGGTAGATTATGGTTGAGAAGGGTAGCGTAGTTGGTCGTTTGTTCTTTGGTGGATCAAGAGTGGATGTAGGTGGATTAAGAAAGGTTTTAGGAGAAGAGTGAATAGAATGCTTAAGTAGAGAGCGCAGGGTGAATTATAGGTCACAGCGGAGGATTGCGCTCTCTGAATGTCTGTCTTGTTGCTGTTGTTTTTGTTGAAGTTTTTGTTGTTATTGTTATTATCATAGTTACTAATGGTAGGCTTATCGTTATCATCAGTATTGCTATCATCATTGTTATTATTATCATTGTTGATAACGTTGTAGTTATTAACATTATTGCTATTATCATAATAATGATATTAATGATAATGATTATAGTTAATAATGTTAATAATGATGTAATAATGTTAATAATGATGATAATGATAATAACAATTATTATAATAATAATAATGATAATAATTGTTATAATAGTAATTATAATATAACGATAATTATAATAAGGATTATGATTACAATGAAACTGATAATATTTCACTATTGTTATTATTATTACCATCATCGTTATCATCACTAATATGATCATTGGGAAAGAGAGAGAGAAAGAGATAGAGAGAGAAAGAGTGAGAGACAGAAAGAGAGAGAGATAGAGAGAGAGAGAGAGAGAGAGAGAGAGAAAGAAAGAGAGAGAGAGAGAGAGAGAGAGAGAGAGAGAGAGAGAGAGAGAGAGAGAGAGAGAGAGAGAGAGAGAGAGAGAGAAAGACAGAGAGAGACAGAGATAGATATATAGATAGAGAAAGAGAGACAGAGAGAAAGAGAGAGAGAGTGAGAAAAAAAAGAGAGAGAAAGAGAGAGAGAGTGAGAAAAAAAAGAGAGAGAAAAAGAGAGAGAAAGAGAGAGAGAGAGAGAGACAGAAAGTAAGAAAGAAAGAAAGAAAGAAAGAAAGAGAGAAAGAGACAGACAAATAGAGACAGACAGATAAATAGATAGATAGATATAGAGAGAGTGCACTTGCCCAGAGCATGTCCAACGCTGTGCTTCCCTTCCCCACACTCGGAGGATTCCCGGGGCTTTTGTCCCCTCGACCCTTTGATGCCGGGGACGTGCGCGGTCGCTCCGGCTTTTGATTTTACTCTCGGGATTATTAGTGTTGTTGTTATTGTTGTTTTTATTATTGTTAGGATTGGTGGGATTGTTGTTGTTGTTGCTGTTGTTAGGATTGTTGTTGTTGTTGTTGTTAGGATTGTTGTTATTATTATTATTGTTATAATTATTACTATGATTATTATTATTATCAACATTGTTATCATTATCATTATTGTTAGGATAATTATTGTTGTCGTTGTTATTATTATTATTATTATTATTATTATTATTATTATTATTATTATCATTATTATCATCATTATTAATATCATCAGTATCGTTAGGATTATTATTATTGTTATTATTATTATTGTTATTATTATTATTATTATTATTATTATTATTATCATTATTGTAGTTGTTGTTGTTGTTATCATTATTATCATTATTACTTTTATCCTTATTATCATTATTATTATTATCATCATTATTATTATTATTATCATTATTAGTATTGTTAGGATTATTATTGTTGTTGTTATTATTATCATTTACACTATTTTTTCCTTTATTATCATGACTGTTGTATTCATTATCATTATCTGTATTAGTGTCCTTTTTGTTATTTTTCATTATTATTGTTGTTATTATTATTATTATCATTCTATCATCGCTATCATCATCTTTATCATTATCATTAATTTATCGTTATTATTATTATTATCATGATTGTTCTTATTACTATTAACATCATTTTTGTTATCGTTATATTTGTTATTATTATTATTATCATTATTATTATTATTATCATTATTATTATTGTTATTATTATTATTATTATTATTATTATCATCATTATCATCATCATTATAATTATTATTATTACTATTATTATTATTACTACTATTATTACAATTATAATTATTATTATCATCATCATTATCTTAGACGTAGCTAGTTGCCAAGGAATCAATAAGTAGGCCTATTTAGTCCCACCTGTTTATCCCATTCCTTTCAAATTCGGCGGAAAAAAAGGTCTTTATTTCTCTTATTATCACAATGAAGGTCATAACAATTACACGTATTATAATGTTAACAATAACAAGAATAGTAAACAGTGTCCCTTCCGCTGACCTTTGACCTTTGACCTTTGACCTGGGTGGGATTTTCGTATGAGTTCGTGTTCACTGTTCGTTTTCACTGTATGTTGCAGGGCTTCTTCTTGAGTGAAGTCGATTTTTGTTATCGTTGTTATTTTCATGATCATCATTATCATTATCATCATTATTATCATTATCATCATAATTATCTTCGTGAATATCATTATCTTTATAATTATCTTCGTGATTATCATTATCATCGTTATCATTATCATTATCATTATTGTTATCATCATCATTATCATTATCATCGCCATTATTATTATCATCGTGATTATCATTATCATCATCAGCAGCAGCAGCAGCATCACCATCACCACCACCATTATTAGAATTATCATTATCATCACATTATCATCACCACCATCATCATCAGCATCATCACCATCACCCTCATCATCCTCATAACCACAATCACAATCACCATTAGCACCACCATCACCATAAACACAAACACTATAACAACCGGAACAACACCACTCTGCAACAAGTATATCTCACAACACCTAATTTCATAATTAATTTATCATTAAATATAAAACCTCAACGGAATAAGCGATTAAGCAAAATTACTATATTATGAATTTAATGATATTAGCATTTGAAATATGTATGTGCGTTTGTGTTCCATTGTGCTGATAACTTTTCCAGAAATTGTTATCATTATTATCATTATTGGGATGTTTTTTTTTTTTACCTAGGGTATTTATTCGAGTAGTGATGATAATGAGGATGATGATAGTGGTCGTGATGGTAGTGATGAAAATTATAATAATAGTGATAGTAATAATGGTGATGATAATGATAGAAATAAAATTATAGTATTAAAAATAATGATGATATTGATAACATTGATATTGATAAAAATGGCAAAAAATAATGATAGTAATAGTAATGATAATGATGACAATAAAAATAGCGATGACGATAATGATTAATAATAATAACAATGAATAACAAAAATAACGAGATATAACAATAATAACAATACCAAAGGTGATAAAGATAACACCACCTCATTATCTTATCATTATCCCGCCCGATTTCTTGACGCTCGTCCGAAATTGAAAGCAATGCCTACCTGACGGAAGGAAGGAGGGCATACGATGCAATCTTGATTTGTTCCAACACTCGAGGATTGACCAGACAGATCCTAACTTCCTAACTGATGTTCAGGGCTTAGAAAGGGGGGCTGCATTGCTGGCTGGTTTGATGGTGGTGGTGATGGTGATAATGGTGGTGGTGTTGGTGAGGAAAATGATGGTGATGGTGATGGTGATGATGGTGGTGGTGATGGTGAGGAAAATGATGGTGATGGTGATGATGGTAAGGAAAATGATGGTGATGATGGTAATGATGATGATTATGATGGTAATGATGATGATACTAATGATGAATATAATGGTAATGATGATTAAAATGATAAAGATCATTAAAATTGGATATATAAGAATAATCAATGATAATTAGATATTACCGGCATTAGCATCACTTAAATTATCATTGTTTTTATTAGTTTTTTATATCATAAATAACAATAGATGTAGCATTATTGAAATTGATATTACTACCATCACCACCATTATTATCACCACCACCACCACTTTCACCATCATCACACCCCCACCACCACAATCACCACCACCACCACCATTTCCCCCATCATCAACACCCCCACCACCACAATCTCCACCACCACCATTTCCCCCATCATCATTACCCCCACCCCTACCACCACCACCACCACCACCCCCACTTTCCCCATCATCAACACCCCCACCACCACAATCACCACCAAAATCACCACCACCACCACCATTTCCTCCATCATCAACACCCCCACCACCACAATCACCACCACTATTATCCTCCCTCCTCCCCACACGAAACTCCCAACGTTGAAAATATCTTTTATGTAAATCAGCAGACAGCAGAGGATCGAGATAAGAGTCTGCGCTAAGCTTTGGGTGTAAGCTCCTTGGGATACCGAGGAATTCCTGGGCGTGGGGGGGGTGTGGGGGGTAGGGGGGGGTGTGGTGGTCACGTTACTAATGCCTTGTAGACGAGGGGGGGATGCCACAGTGGA
>NW_028234412.1:7093-14396 GCF_977035675.1 Penaeus japonicus
AGAGAGAGAGAGAGAGAGAGAGAGGGAGAGGATAGAGAGAGAGGAGGAGAGAAAGAGGAGAGAGAGGCGAGAAAGAGAAAGAGAAAGAGAGAGAGAGAGGAGGGAGAGAGAGAGAGAGGGAGAGAGAGAGAGGAGAAGAAGAGAGAGATGAGAGAGATGAGAAGAGAGAGAGGAGAGAGAGAGAGGAGAGAAAAGAGAAAGAGAGAGAGAGAGGAGAGAAGAGGAGGTTATGGTTTGAATGGCTGCAGCGTGCTATATTGTTTAGGAGGCGGATGCGAGTGGCTGTTATTGGGAGGAAGAGGGAGAGAATGGGAGAAAGACTGGGGGAGATAGAGCGTAAGAGAGAAAAGAATAAAATGAGAGAAAAAGACACTGGAGACAGTGAGGCACAAGGAAAGTCGATGTGTGTATGTATATATATATATATATATATATATATATATATATATTATATATATTATATATTATATATATATATATATATATATTATATATTATTAGTGTATGTATGGAATATATGTGTGTGTTCGTGTGTGTGTACGTGTGTCACGGGTCTGTGGTATTTTACTTTACAATACACACATTAATATTGTACACATGTCCCATTCTGTGTTAATGTAACTTGCCCAGCTTCATATCTACAAGTATTAATAAAAACAAAAAAAAAGATACAAAAAAATAGGAACAGACCATTTTTCTCCATAACGAGAAACCGGCAGTAGTGTTTTCATACCGAAACCATAACAAAAGTTATATCTAATAAAACACCTCTCCGCGGGAAAGCGATATCCTTAACTTTCAATTACGGTGTTGTTCCATTTTGAATTTTAGTCGTGCCTTTAACATGCTGTTGACTCTAGCAATTATCCCGCCGGAGTACAAATGATTTTTCTTCGAACTGCGGCATTGTGCCTGCAAATGGTCTGCCTCTTTCACGGCGTAGGTGGGTTGCAACTGCTTGTCCTCGTGGTCGTATTTTATCAATGACCATGCTTGATTTATGTATTTTTTTCGAGTTTTTGCAATTTGATGTTGATACAGTAGATACAGGATACAGATAGATATAGATACAGTAGCTAAATCAGCATCATTGGATTGAACGCACTCTAACATATGGCAACAAATGAACATTGACGAGAGGAATTAAAGAACATGTGATCTGAAAAAACTGATGCGTTATTGATATCACTGTAAATGTGGATGAGGATTTATGACAGTAATGTATTATAGTCTGATGAATTGTACTATGACCTTCCTCTTATAGATCTATAACGTCAGAGTAATGTACTTTTGATTAACAAGCGTTGTGTTAATAATGTATGTGTGTTATTTGTTATTGTTTTTTATGTCAAATGGGGGGATGAATATTCGATATCAAAGGGAAATTGTTTGATGTGGATTGTTTTTTGGGGTGGTTGTATATGGTAGCACGGCGCGATATTAGTTAGAACGATAAAATATATGTGATAGTATAAAGGTGTTGAAACTGGAGGCAGTGGTAATTGGTTTAGAAGTCACAGGTCCTTCATAAGCAACAGTTAAATATTGCTAGTTGGAGAAGCAGTGAAGTGAGAAATACCTTTCATTTCCACACAATAATTGTTCTATGTCTCTCGTCCCAATTCCTTCCGATCACAACATAATTACAACAGCAGTTTTGTGTAATCTGCTTTATAAATACATTTAGAAGAATATAATTCCAATGATTTAAACGATTCCAACAATACTCGAAACGATTATCTTCCGATTGCAGACAATAAAACTTCAACTACCAATATCAAGGACCCTATTCATCTCTCTTCTTCCATGGATTTCTTAATTCCAAACTTCATTTCAGAACAGTCACCCCTGAAGAACAAACTTTACATCTTGGTACATTATACTAGACATCTATCTCCGGAAACGGGATGACATCAGGGAAAATAATAAAGATCACGGAAGGAAAAAAAAAACAGAAAGATAGCAAAGAAAAAGAAGAAGAGGAGGAAGAGGAGGAGGAGGAGGAGGAGGAGGAGGAGGAGGAGGAGGAGGAGGAGGAGGAGGAGGAGGAGGAGGAGGAGAAGGAGGAGGAAAAGAAGAAGAAGAGGAGGAGGAGGAAGAATAAGAAGAGGAAGAATATTTAGAAGAAGAAGAGGAGGAGGAAGAATAAGAAGAGGAAGAAGATTTAGAGGAATAAGAAGAGGAGGAGGAAGAATAAGAAGAGGAAGAAGATTTAGAAGAAGAAGAAGAAGAAGAGGAGGAGGAAGAATAAGAAGAGGAAGAAGATTTAGAAGAAGAAGAAGAAGAAGAAGAGGAGGAGGAAGAATAAGAAGAGGAAGAAGATTTAGAAGAAGAAGAAGAAGAAGAGGAAGAGGAAGAAGATTTAGAAGATGAAGAAGAAGAGGAGGAGGAAGAAGAATAAGAAGAGGAAGAAGATTTAGAAGAAGAAGAAGAGGAAGGAGAAAAAGAATAAGAATAAGAAGAGGAGGAAGAAGAAGAGGAAGAAGAAGAAGACAAAATAGAAGAAGAAGAACCAGAAGATTTAGAAGAAGAAGAAGAAGAGACCACACAGGCAGCGGGAGTTGTCGTAGCGTCTTTGCCTTCGCTTCGGGCTGGACAAGCAGGGAGGTTATCGATGTCCGTGATGCTGGACGTATTGACAGTCGCAGGGTGAGAGGCTGACCATTTCTGACGTTTGGGACGGTCGCTTCAGTGTTTTTTTTTTTTTCTTTCTTTCTTTTTTTTATGTCTGTTAGTGCTTGTTTCTGGTGTTTGTGGGGTTTGTGTGTGGGGGGGGGGTTGTGTGTGTGTGTGTTTGTGTTTGTGTGTTTTGTTTGTGTGTGTGTGCGGGGGGGGGGGGGGTTGTGTGTGTGTGTGTTTGTGTGTTTTGTTTGTGTGTGGGTGTGTTTGTGTGTTTTTGTTTGTGTGTGTTTGTGTGCTTGTGACTGGGTGTGTTTGCGTGTGTGTGTGTGTGTTTGTATTTGTATTCATATTTGTATTTGTGCTTCCGTGTGTGCGTGTACGTACGTAAATCCTTTTAAAGACAATAGTACTTGAATATAAAACACACTACACACAGAAAAAAAAAAAATATCACAAACGCACACACGAAGCACACAAAGACACAAAAACACACTCACCAGGCGTCACACAACATCGAAAACAAAAATTCTTCAAGCGCCAGGACACCCAGGACCATATCTACTCTCTCCCGCGGTTGTTGTCTCTGTCTGCCAAACGGATAATTGAATTATTCGTCACGCACGGCCTGAAATAAAAATGATGCATAAACACAAGCAGCAATCTCTAGTCTCAGTTCTCACTAAGAATTGACGGAACTAGACAACGAGGCGATGTGAGTGATTCAATGCGATGTAATTATTGCCAACACAGCAGGCAGAGAGCGAGCGCGCAGTATTCTGACTCGGGAGCTAAATCATCTCTGAGATTGCTTTTAATTTACATTTTTTTTTTTTTTTTTTTTTTTTTTTTGGACTTTTTTGTGTGTTTTGTTATTTGCTTTCTTTTCTCTCTCTCTCTCTCTCTCTCTCTCTCTTCCCTTCTCCGTCTCTTCCTCTCTCTCCTCCTCTCTCTATCTCTTCTCTACTTGCCTCACTACTCTCTCTCTTCTCTCTCTTTAACTCTTTTGTGTATGTCGCTTTTGAGGTTTTTTTCGCTTTTTTTGACGGGGGGGGGGGGGGGGCTGGGAGTGATTCTTTGTTTATCCTTCGTTTATGTTTTTTGTTGTTGTGGTTCCCTCTCTTTTCTTCATCTCCCTTTCCCTCTCTCTTATAATAATATCATATAATAACTCTCTTTCTCTCCACGTCTTTTTCCCTCTTCTCTCTCTCTCATCCCTCATCTCTCCTGTCCCCTCTCTCTCTCCCATCACCTTCTCCCCTTTCGTCTCACACTCCTAACCCACTCCCCCAAACCCTCCCCCTCCCCTCTCCCCTCCCCCTCCCCCCTCCACCGCACCCCCCCTCCCCCTTCCCCCTCCCCCTCCCCCCGCCCCCCCCAGCCCCCTCCCTCTCCTCTAACCTCCCCCTCGCCCCCCTCACCCTCCCCCTCCCTCTCCCCCTCCCCCCTCCTCCCCCTCCGCCCCTCCGCCCCCCTCTCTTATCTCCACCCCTTCCCCCACCCCCTCCCCCTCCACCCCCTCCCCCTCTCTCTATCTCCTCCCTCCCCCCCCCCCCACCCCCCCCCCCCCCCCCACCTCTCTCTCTTCTATCGCCCTTTCTTCTCTTCCCTCCCTGCTCCCTTTTCTCTTAAAATCTAGAATGATCCAAATAGACATCTAATTCCCTTGACATTTGATGCGCGGAAAAATATAGACCATGTTTTATATATTCCTTTTATTATGATTTAATTATTATTAAATGCGGCTTCGTTTTAGCCTTCTAGAAAAACCACTAATCATTATTATTGGTTATGATAGGTTTTCATGTATTATTATTTTTCTGTATTATCGTTATGGTTGATTTTTATTTGTTGTTGTTATTATTATACATTATTATTGTTTTTATTATTCTTGTCAATTATTGTTGTTATCGTTTGTCGTTTATTATTAAATTATCAATTTTAATTAATTATTGTAGGTTAACCTTTATCAATTATTAAGCAGTACAGTTACAACATCATTATTATCATCATTCAATAATGTTTATCATTAACATTATCATTATCACTAACTGTTATTATCATTATTCTTATTATATCATCATTTTTAACTACTACTATATTCTATTGTCCACCATTACTACTTGCAATATTTTTCTCCATTCACATCAAAATTATGATGAATCTTATTTGATATTACAAAACTATTATTTTTTAGGATATCTTTGCATCTCCATCATTATCCACTATATGATTATTATTATTATTATTATTATTATTATTCTTTATTATTATTATTAATATAATATTGCTATCATTATTCGTTATGTAAAACATTTCTCATTGATATCATAATTCATAATCGTTATGATAATTTATCATTAATATCATAATCATTATCATTAAACATCATTAATCATTATCATCCGCTATTGTAACTCATTTCTATGATTATTTTATCATAATTATCATTTACACCATTAATCGTTTAACCCAATCATTGATCAGTATTCAGTTCATTATTCATTTATGTATAATCATTATTAAAATTAATTAATATCTAGGGAGAGTGATATAGGAACTTTCTATTTCAAATCCCGATATCTCTCTCTCTTTTTAATATGCATATTTATCACCTGACAGTTAAAAAAACCGTTGATAAAAAAATACAAATCAGCGAGAAAGGAACATTTACGGTCCATGATTTTTATGGGCCTCTTATCAGACTCATTATGTTGATATATACGACATAGAGCATAAATAGATGCACGATATATTATTTATTCAACTTATACCTATTTGTCAATATAAAACCAGGTTGTTTCGTGATGACAAACACCCCAAGTAATTAGATATTAAGAGATATCCTGTTATGATAAAGTATGATTGCTGTAGTTATGAAATTTTTTATATATCCAAGCTGATATATATTTCAAGTATTGTTGACCCCTGTTGAAGCATTGGTTATTCATACACACAACACACACACACAACACAACACAAACCCACACACACACACATATATATATATTATATATCATTTTTTTTGAAAGATATTGAGAGGTAATAAAAATGTAACAAAATGTGATTCCTGTATAAAAAAAAGTGTATCACTTTTTCCTGTTATTGTTGTTTTGCTATTTATTACATAGTAAGAAACCAGACATGGGTCACGAACAAAGATACGCATTAATAAACTTGAAAATACAACTTTATTCACCAGAGAAACTACTGTTTCTAGATTTTCATAGCTCTTTGCATGATCACTAAACGCACCATCAAGGAATTGCTCCAGAGTCTTTAAGAGAAGATATAAATCTTCATAACTTTTAGTGTTGCGGAATCTGATTTTAAAGACTAATTTCATTCTGTCATCAAACGTTCTCTTTTGGAATAAGTTTTCCAGCGAAGCCACGGGAATACACAGTGCCGCAAAAATGAACGGCAAATTTAAAACGAAAGACCTTATGTACCTTTACACTGAGTTAAAAAAAGTTGTCAGTATACTTCGCCAAGAATAAACTTACTGGAGGTAAGGTTTTGGCCGCACGTGACACGCCTTCCAGATAGGGTCTTGGAAGAGTTGCACGATCCATATGGATTTAGAAACTTGTCTAGACGACTCTTCGAATAGTCCTCTATAAACGATGGTACTCTAAGTTTGGAAATGGACACGCACACAAATAAGTACATACATACATACATACATACATACATACATACATTTGTACATCTATTTACACTCAAAAACAAAAAATAGTAACCATAAATATATTCATACATATAGACAAAATAAGAAAGGAGAGAGAAAAATAAAACAGCCATCCCAACCAAATATTTTATAAAAGAGGCTTATAAAATCAGAGAAAGGCAATATATGCAAAGTTTAGTTCACTGTATTTTAGCTGTTGCTCATGGCATAAAAATCACATG
This sequence comes from Penaeus japonicus, assembly GCF_977035675.1. Taxonomy (NCBI): domain Eukaryota; kingdom Metazoa; phylum Arthropoda; class Malacostraca; order Decapoda; family Penaeidae; genus Penaeus; species Penaeus japonicus. Next base: position 13,625 of record NW_028234412.1, read on the forward strand.
ACATAGATAAACATGTACTCGAAGGAAAGATAGAAACCACAAAAAAAAAAAAAAAAAAAAAAAAAAAAAAGGCATCACTAACATCATCATACATGCGAAGTGAATGCATGATATCTTTACCTAAAATAACCACTATAACTGCATAACAAAAAGTAGAATCTGGCCATGAATTTGCAAATCACAATGTCATTGCAAGATATGTTCTTTGACGTACGGACAAATCACCAAAATTAAGAAGTCGTATTAGCCGAGACGAAGACTCTAAAAACCTTTTATATTTGAGTCGTACTTTGGAAAAAAAAATGTAAATGAGAAAGAGAACTGAGTTTTTGCGCCATTTTTTTCCATAGCTTTTTTTTTTTATACTGATTGTCCATTGTTAACTGATTCATTCTTATTTCTTTGTATTCTTCTTTCTATTTTCTTTGATGAATTTGTAATTTACTTATTCTCTTTCATTCTATTTTATTATATCCACAATATCTATCTATCTATCAAATAAAGGAAGTGAAGAACACCAAAAAGTACGATAAAGGATAATGATAATGTTGATGGTAATGATCATATCAGTAATGATAATAACAATAACAATGATGTAAATATTAATGTTGGAAATAGAAATAGCGATAATGATCATAAGAGCTTTTATTGTCTGATGAAACCGCCCGTAAAAGCTTCTATTCGTATATTTGAATCACTTTGCATAGTCTTCCTCTAAGACAGTGGTTCCCAAACTTTTTTGGTCGTGACCCTAAATACAATCTTGGCCTGG
>NW_028234412.1:32311-36740 GCF_977035675.1 Penaeus japonicus
AGAGAGAGAAGAGAGATGAGCGAGAGAGAGAGAGAAGAGAGAGGACGAGGCGCGAGTTATAGAGAGAGAGAGAGAGAGAAAGATATACTCCACAAAGAGAGAGAGAGAGATGAGAGAGAGAGAACATCGTGAGAAAAGTAACGAGAGGATGAAAGAAATCGAAAGAAAGAAAGAGAAAAAGAGACAGAGGCAGAGACAAAGAGAACAAGAAAAAAAAAAAAAACAGGAATGAATCGGAGAAACATCACTCTCAAATAATATTCAATAAATAAATAAATAGATGAAAATTATATATGAAAATATAAAATATATACTAATATATATATGATATATATATATATATATAATAATATATATTTATTAATCTATTGTACATAAAAAAGGGGAAAGTAGGGAGTGATGTAAAAACGCACCGAATTCCATTGCGGTATAAAAGGAACATAATTTCTCTCCTGACGCCCATAGCTCTCACGTAATGGATATTGCATGTTTGGAAGAGAGGAAAAAGCTGATTGTGTGACGGAGACAATCCAACACGGCATCCCTCTATCCGTGTGTTCAGTCTACCGAGGAGATAAAAATAGAAAAAAGGAGAAAAAAAGAAAAAGGTGAGATTACTACTATGGTCAGGTGCCTCTGACGTTGTGGCGTTTTCTGTTGTGTGTGTTTGGGATGGTATACTCATGTATTTTCTTTGCCTTCCTAATGGTTAGCTGGGTTTTCTTTGTTTTTACGTAGGTTTCTCTTTCGTTTGCTGTTTCTTTTTCTTTCTCTTTCTCTTTCTCTTTCTCTCTCTCTCTCTCTCTCTCTCTCTCTCTCTCTCTCTCTCTCTCTCTCTCTCTCTCTCTCTCTATATATATATATATAAAATAATTTCTATATTCTAGAGCGTTGTGTGTGTGTGTGTGTGTGTGTGTAGTGTGTGATGTGTGTGTGTGTGTGCCCGCGTGTGAGTGTTGTGAATGTGTGTGTGGTCCCTGTGTGTGTCGTGTGCCTGCTGTGCGGTTGTATGAGTGTGTGTGTGTCGTGTGTGTGTGTGTGTGTGGATAGGAGAGTGTGTGTGTGTGTGTGTGCATATATGTGTACAATCAGTGGACTCTATGTATATATATATACATATATATCTGTATATATATATAAGATATACCTATATATATATATATATATATATACAAATACACACACCACATGACACACACACACACACCAACCACCACACACACACACACACACACACACACACATATATAATATATAAAATATATATCATATATATCTATATAGTATATATATATGTATGTATGTATATATATATATATGAATATTATCATATATATATTACTCATATATATACTATATATTATATATATGTGCTCGCTGTGTGTGCTGTGTGTGTGTGTTGTGTGTGTTTTTTGTGTGTGTGGTGTGTGTGTGGGTAACGACGAGAAGGAAGAAGAGAGAGAGAGAGAGAGAGAGAGACGAGGAGGAGAGAGAGGAGAGAGAGGGAGGTAAGGGACAAAAGAAGTTTGAGGAGAGAGAGAGTGAGAGACCCCACGGGAAGAGAGGACGTAGATGCAGGAGAGGAGAGAGAAGAGAGAGAGAGTGAATAGATAGATGATAGATGGATGGATATAATGGGTAGATAAGGTAGATAGAATAGATGGATAGTTATATGTGTCTATATATATATAACATGGTATATATATATATATGTATGTATATATATATATATATATATATAAATATATATATATATAATCATATATAATATATTTCATATATATATATTACACACATAATATATACACACATGTACACACACTACAACACACACACACACATACAATACATACATATATATATATATATAGTATATATATAAAATATATATATATAATATATAAATATATATATATATGCTATATTACTATATATAGTATATATATATATATATATATAAATTACATATATATGTATACATATCTATATATATCCATTATCTATCTATCTATCTACCTATCTATCTATCTAACTATTTATCTATCTATCTATCTATCTATCTATCTTCTATCTATCTATTAATCTATCTATCTATCTATCTATATATATATATATATATATAAGTATAAAATATATTTAATATATAAGCTATGATATATAAACTATAAACACACACACACACACACACACACACACACAAACAACACACAACACTACACACACACACACACACACACCCACACACACATATTATATATATATTATATATATATATATAGATATATATATATATATATATAAAAAATATATATATATATATATATAACGTTATACATATCTGTGTGCGTGTGTGTGTCTATATGCATACAGGGTAACCAAATCTAGGCACGGCAACACACATCATGTCTACCGAGGCTGTGTTCGTTTGCAACAATAATACGTCTTGTTAGTATTAGGAACTAAACCACACCGACCAAATAAGGGACACATGAGATTAAGAACCAAACATGACATCAAAATCAAGATGCAGCAAATGGTAAAGAAAAAGTCTAAGGGACCAGAACCATTTAAAAAAAAAAGAAAATTAAAGATTACTTTTCATTAAAAAAGTATAAGAAGTAACTTGAATTTACATATACATAAAAAAAAAAACTTAATGAACAAGGCTAATTTAGGACTAAGGTATGGGAAACCTTATATATTATATGGCAAAAAATACACATACATATATGGCCAAAAATATTACCCTGGACGAGATGTTTATTTTTTTATTTTTTATTTTTATTTTTTTTTAGAAGGAATGTGGAGAGATTCCGAGGTTTCACTACCTGGACTGAGCTCCGGTGCCTGCGCTATGCTTGGTCGCCCAACCTCTTGTTTTGGTTACACTAGAGTCACGCTCCACTGAGGTTTGTGCTCCCAGGTCGGTGCTCTTTATTTGTTGATCATCGTCACTCAGATAGGTTTCATATTAATCCCTGCCGGTCAACATTGCATACGAGTTAGTAAGTTTTATGCCTTTCATTATCCTGTATTTGTTTGTGTGTGTGTATGGGGGGGAGGGGATGTTACCTATCTTTTCTATTTGTATGTACATATTCTTCAACTTAAATGTATTTTTTTTTATTCATTTTATATCATCATCATACTTAATGAGACGTGGTGACCCGCTAGCCCCTAGCTCGCGCCCAAGCACTGGGTTCCGAAACCTACTTTGGAAAATCCAATTCTAGAATGGCTTCATAGCGTTTTATTGGTACAACAACTGCATAATGATATCCCAAAAAAACTCCAAAATGATCATAAGTTATATATCCATATCACCCAAGTGAAAAAAACAAAAACAAAAAAAACAAAACATAGCAAGACCCGGACAAACAACGCTCTCCGATTCTTAGCCAACAGGACTAGAATCCGTGATCAGCTGATTCCGACACGACTTTTCCGACTCTTATTTCCGACTATTCCAGAATCCAGATAAAGGATAAGGATAATACCCCTGAACTGAAGCCTTGTTTGGTATCCTGCTCCCCACCCCCTGCTTTTGCCTTCCTTTGCCTCTCTCCGTCCTTGCTACGGTCGCCAATCGCAGTATTGGTTGGGTTGGTCGCCAAAGCACAATGTCTCGAATGCACATCTAGCAGCAGAATTTACGCTTCAAAGTGCTTGATATATTTAGAATGATTTCGAGACGTCTTTGATGGTGGTTATAGGTACGTAGCAACAAAAAAACCATAAAATCATAACTAATAGTCTCTTCTAAGACTCTAAAGTAATCTAATATTCTACCTATTTCAATTCGAAATGAGCGAGAGGCTAAGACTCTGTTTGAACTTATTGTAATGTTGTTTTTTGCCATAGACTATCATTACATTACTTAAGGGGGGAAAATAGACATTACTGGTACTACAGCTGAGCAAAAGGAAGGGGAACAATATTTTCTCCCTATCCCGACTTGAGTTCGGAGAGAGAGAGAAGTTAGGTAAGGTTTGTGTGAAAACCATCTTGAGTAGTCAGCAGTCAACAACCAGTTAAGACTAAAAAATAAAAAAACATACTCCATTCAGACAAGGGAAATTTTAACCGATGAAGGTGAATCAATTTGGTGATAGCAAAGTACTGAATAAAAACTATGAAAGGAGAAATAGTGAATTGGAGAATATGGATTAAGTATAGAATCTTACTATAATTGGGAAGTGTATAAAAAAATCATAAAGCACGGTAGGAAATATCAATAGATAATATATTAATTTTGTTGGAGTTATACCCGCTAACGGATTTCTGTCGACTGTACTCAAATTTAACGTTTTCTCTCCAAATTAAGAAGCCTAACTTCCTCTATTTTTTAAGAAAAAAAGTTTTATTATTAGCATTATAGTTTAAGATCAGGTACAACTTCGTTTGCCTATTCTGGAAATCTAATACTATC
>NW_028234412.1:36840-41037 GCF_977035675.1 Penaeus japonicus
TTTTTTAGTGCACCTTTTTTCTCGCAATTTATTTTCTTTTTAATATAACAAAAATCAGTGAATTTGAACTGTATTTTCCGTTTCGTTTATCAAATGGCTCAAACGGTGTATTTTAAGCATGTTTGGCATTTTTCAGGATCGTCATTTTTTTTTTTCGTGCACCTTTTTTCTCGCAATTGATTTTTCCTTTAATATAACAAAAATCAGTGAATTGAACTGTATTCCGGTTCGTTATCAAGATGGCTCAAACGTGTATTTTAAGCATGTTTGGCATTTTTCAGGATCGCTATTTTTTTTTTCTGACACCTTTTTTATTCTCGCAATTGATTTTTCCTTTAATATAACAAAAATTCATTGAATTGAAACTGTAATCCGTTCGTTATCAAGATGGCTCAAACGGGTATTTTAAGCATGTTTGGCATTTTTCAGGATCGTCATTTTTTTTTTTTTCGTGCACCTTTTTTCTCGCAATTGATTTTTCCTTTAATATAACAAAAATCAGTGAATTGAACTGTATTCCGTTTCGTTATCAAGATGGCTCAAACGTGTATTTTAAGCATGTTTGGCATTTTTCAGGATCGTCATTTTTTTTTTTTTTCGTGCACCTTTTTTCTCGCAATTGATTTTTCCTTTAATATAACAAAAATCAGTGAATTGAACTGTATTCCGTTTCGTTATCAAGATGGCTCAAACGGGTATTTTAAGCATGTTTGGCATTTTTCGGATCGTCCAATTTTTTTTTTTTCGTGCACCTTTTTTCTCGCATTGATTTTTTCCTTTACTATAACAAAAATCCAGTTGAATTGACTGTATTCCGTTTTTCGTTATCAAGATGGCTCAAACGTGTATTTTAAGCATGTTGGCATTTTCAGGATCGTCTTTTTTTTCGTGCAACCTTTTCTCGCAATTGATTTTTTCCATTAATAATAATACAATAATCATGAATTGAACTGTATCCGTTCGTTATCAAGATGCTCAAACGTGTATTTTTATGCATGTTTGGCATTTTTCCGGATCGTCATTTTTGTTTTCGTGCACCTTTTTTGCTCGCAATTGATTTTTCCTTTAATAATAACAAAAATCAGTGAATTGAACTGTATTCGTTTTCGTTTAATCAAGAATGGCTCTAGACGTGTATTTTAAGCAAGCCGTTTTTGGCATTTTTTCGTTTCAGTGATCGTCCATTTTTTTTTTCTTCGTGCAACCTTTTTTCTCGTCAATTGATTTTTTCCATTTAAATATAACAAAAAATCAGTGAATTGAACTGTAATCCGTTTTCGTTATCAGAATGGCTCAAACGTGTATTTAACCAGGGTTTTGGCAGTTGTCTTTTTAGGATCGTCATTTTTTTTTTCTTGCACCTTTTTTTCTTTTTTCGCAATTGATTTTTTCCTTTTAATATAAACAAAAACTCAGTGAATTGAACTGTAATTCCGTTTCGTTATCAAATGGGCTCTAACGTGTATTTTAAGCATTTTTTTGGCATTTTTTCAGGATCGTCATTTTTTTTTTCTCGTGCCCGTTTTTTTTCGCAATTGATTTTTCCTTTAATATAACAAAAATCAGTGAATTGAACTGTATTCCGTTTCGTTATCAAGATGGCTCAAACGTGTATTTTAAGCATTTTTGGTTTTTTTTCAGGATCGTTTTTTTTTTTTTTTTTCGTGCACCTTTTTTCTCGCAATTGATTTTTCCTTTAATATAACAAAAATCAGTGAATTGAACTGTATTCCGTTTCGTTATCACAATGGCTCAAACGTGTTATTTAAAGGCATTTTTGGGCTTTTTTTCAGGATCGTCATTTTTTTTTTTCTCGTTGCACCCTTTTTTTTCGCAATTGATTTTATTCCCCTTTAATATAACAAAAATCACGTGAATTGAACTGTAATCCCGTTTCGCGTTATCAGAATGGCTTCCAATACGTGTATTTTAAGCATTTTTGTTTTTTCTATTTAGGATCGTCATTTTTTTTTCTTGCACCTTTTTTTTTCTCGCAATTGATGTTTTTCCTTTAATATAACAAAAATCAGTGAATTGAACTGTAATCCGTTTTTCGTTATCAGATGGCTCAAACGTGTATTTTAAGCATGTTTCAGTTTTTTATTCAGGTATCGTCATTTTTTTTTTTTTTTCTTCTACCTTTTTTTTTTCGCAATTGATTTTTCCCTTTAATATAACAAAAATCAGTGATTGAACTGTAAATCCGTTTCGTTATCCACAATGGACAATCTCTCACACGTGTATTTTAAGCATTTTTGTTTTTTCTATTTAGGATCGTCATTTTTTTTTTCTTGCACCTTTTTTTCGCAATTGATTTTTCCTTTAATATAACAAAAATCAGTGAATTGAACTGTAATCCGTTTCGTTATCAAAATCGCTCAAACGGGTATTTTAAGCGTTTTCAGTTTTTTTTTCAGGATCGTCATTTTTTTTTTTCTTGCACCTTTTTTTTCGCAATTGATTTTTCCTTTAATATAACAAAAATCAGTGAATTGAACTGTATTCCGTTTCGTTATCAAAATGGCTCAAACGTGTATTTGAAGCATCTAGGCATTTTTCAGGATTCGTCATTTTTTTTTTTCCGTGCACCTTTTTTCTCGCAATTGATTTCTTTAATATAAAAATCAGTGAATTGACTGTATCGTTTCGTTATCAGATGGCAAGGTTTATTTGTTTTTCAGGTGTCTTTTTTTCTGACTTTTTTTTGCAATGATTTCTTAATATAACAAAATCAGTGATTGAATGATCCGTTTCGTTATCAAATGCTAGTGTATTAGCTTTTGGTTTTTTTTCGTTTTTTTTTCTTGCATTTTTTCGCATTGATTTTCCTTAATTAAAAAAATCAGTGAATGAATGTATCGTTCGTTTCAATGGCTAAGTGTTTAGATTTTGTTTTTCTCTTTTTTTTTGACCTTTTCGCAATGATTTTCTTTATTAACAAATATGATTGAGTATCGTTTTTTTTAGTTTAGTTTTTTTTTTTAGATCGTCTTTTTTTTTTCTGCACTTTTTTTCGCAATTGATTTCCTTATATAACAAAAATCGTGAATTGAATGTATCGTTCGTTATCAATGGCTCAATGTATTTAAGCATTTTTGTTTTTTTCAGGATGATTTTTTTCTTGACCTTTTTGCAAGTTTTCTTAATTAAAAATGTGAATTGAATGTAACGTTTCGTTATAATGGTAATGTTTAGCATTGTTTTTTTCGGATGTCTTTTTTTTGCACCTTTTTTTTCCATGTTTCTTAATATAAAAAAATCATGATGAACTGTATCTTTCGTTTGAGGCTAGGTATTTAAGCATTTTGTTTTTTAGGATCGTCATTTTTTTTCTTGCACTTTTTTCGCATTGATTTTCCTTTAATAATTCTACAGATCTAATATTAACATTTGTTTTTTAGGTCGTATTTTTTTTTTGACTTTTTTCATGATTTCCTTAATTAAAACATGATGAACTGTATCCGTTCGTTATCAACTCACGTGTATTTTAAGCTTTTGTTTTTAGTTCATTTTTTCTGATTTTTCATGATTTTTAAACGGTTACTTTTTTTCAAAATTTTTTACAATTGACTTTTCCTTTATCTTTAACTTATTATTTGTTTAATATTTATTTTTTGCTTTTTTTCAATTATTTTTTAATTTGTGAATGGTTTTCTTCTACAAATAAAACGTTTTAGTTTTATTTCAAGTATTTTTTTTGCTTACTTTTTCTTTGTTCCTTTACAAATTTCTTTATTATTGTTAATGTCGTTTTTAATTTACTTTTTTTGAGTTTTTTTTAATTTCGATTTTTTCCTTTTACATTTTTCTAGATAATTATTTTCTTTATAAAGTCATGTTTTTAATTTTTGGTTTTTTCAGATGTCAATTTTTTATTGCCTTTTTTCTCGTATTATTTTCTAATTATTCAATATTTTTCCTTTTTATAAATGCTACTGTATTTAAATTTGCTTTTTAAACGTCATTTTTTCTACTTTTTTTGAATATTTTCTTTTTTCAACTTTTTTTTTTAATGATTTTTCTTTCAAAAACAAAATGAATTAAATATTGTTTCGACGTTTTTTTAATTTTGTCAAACTTTTTCAATCTTTGCTTTTTTTATACTTTTTTTTTATTTTCTGAATTGAAAATTTTCCTTTTTCAAAGTAAGTATTTTAACTTTTTTTTCCTTTTCATATGTTTTTATTTTCATTGATT
>NW_028234412.1:48637-51137 GCF_977035675.1 Penaeus japonicus
GAGAGAGAGATGAGAGAGGGTGAGGGGAGAGGTGGGAGAGGGTGAGGGGAGAGGTGAGAGAGAATAAGCGAGAGACAGAGGGAGCGAGGATCAGAGAGCGAGGCGAGAGAGTGAGTGTGATGAGCGTGAGATAGAGAGAGAATGATGAGAGAGGGAGAGGGAGGGGAGGAAGGGAGGGGAGAGAGAGAGAGAGAGGGAGAGAGAGAGAGAGAGAGAGAGAGATAAGAATAAGAGAGAGTAGGAATCATAGTGTCTTTAAACCTACACCTACACACACGCATTATATAATTAGATCACATCATTTTTACTCCGAAAACGTAATACTTCAAGCAAACTGATACAGCACACGTAAAGAAAAGAGATGTACACGATATCACTTCCTCTTACCCGAACAGGAAGAGAGGTAATGTTTCTTTCCCCCTCGTCTGAATACAATGGTTGGTTAATTGGTTCGCCAAGATAACTGGGTAGGTGTTGGCCATTATCCAAGTTTATTCCATTTGGTGGTTATCTGGATATATGAGAAGGATAGTTTTGAGGGGAATCTCTCGCTTCCTGTTTTTGTTGTTATTATTCATTGTTTTTCGTATCATTTTAAAGTCTCCCCATCTTGGATTATTAGAAGGAGGTATAATACGTATTCATGCGTTCGTTTTCGATCATTTCGGGAGTAAGGAACAAGCGGTTGACTTTAAAGATTTATTCCTGATATGACATCATTATGGCCCTTCCTTTTAGAACGAGGTGTGAGGATGACAAAAGCACCCAAACTTCACGACAGCTCTTGGGTCTTGACTAGGCTGCTGCTTCCTCTTGACCCCTGGAGAGGTGAGGGTCGCGGGTCACGGAACAAGGATGGCGTGGGTCAATGGAGCAGGGGCGCCATTTATTTACTGTAGTGATTATGATGATGATGATTGTATTTTTATTTTCATTATTATCATCATTATTATGACACTATTATTTTCACTATATTATCATTAATATTTCTATTACTATCATTATTTTCATTAAAATTTTTTAAAGGCTTGCATGATTATAATTATCATTATCTTCATTATTGTCATTACGGTTACTGTTTTATTATCACCATTATCATTAATTAGTGGTATTATCCTCTTGGCAATTATCTTCAATATTATCACCCTCTTTATTTTGACATTATCATCAGCATTATCATCATTATCATTTTAATCTGTATTGATCGTATTGATTACTAAAATTAATCTGAATTCTTTTGGGGTTTGCTTTATCAGGGTCAGAATATTTTCGCACCCAAATCACTGAATATCAGAAGGAAATTGAAACAAAAATTAATAACCAAAAACAATACCAACGGGAAAAAAGGAAAAATCATATGATAAGAACAAGATAATGTGAAGTTTGTGACTGCAAGAAATTAGGCTTGTGAAAGAATTCGTGCTAGCAGTTCAGTTCAGCCAGATGCATGCAGCATTTATGTGGAAGATATTAAGTTGTAAACGTTGTGCGAAGAATACAAGCGAACGACATATGTGCATTATATCACAAGTGTTACATTTTAGACCCCCTAGCATGAGGTGCGCAGAGCTACGTAACTATTTCATATCACAAGTGCTAGAAGATATACTTGAACATCTATCATGTGCAACATTGTATGCCCTTGTCTGAGCAGATTACTGGGGTGGCAAATGAATAGATGAAGATTTATGTGATTATATATATATATATATTTTTTTTTTTTTTTTTTCAATAAATATACTAGATGATACTTACCCATGCAGTATGACTATAACTTGGCTTGCATTCGCACACCTCTTAAAATGGTTTGACTGGACAATAGCAAATTCAAAACACTATCAAAAGTGGAAATAAAGTACTACTCTAAACACCAACAAGCCAAAGAAAACAAAGGAAATATGATAGTAAAAAAAAAAACACAAAAAACGAAAAGATAAATAGAGACCTAAAGAAATAAGGGTTTTAAAAATGCTGTGTCACGTGTCCTATATCCATTATAATAATGTTATGGGGGTTAATATCCACGATTTATCAATAAAAAAAATGATTTCGACGACGCAACAGTACAGTGGGCACCCTCTCTGTTGGTGGTCAAGTAGAGTTTTTTTTTTTTTTTTTTTTTTTTTTTTCAAAGATTCGTCTCGTTACAGAGGGGATACGATAGGCCTTCCCGACATATAACTCTATCCCATTGTTGATATGTTATATCATTGAAAGATAATCCATCTTTTCGCTAAGATCTTCTCAATCCTATGATAATGCCAGTCAGTTAATAATGTGTAACTAATTCTAACAGGTGATTTATGGTCTAATTCAGAACCTCCTACTGCCTGATTTTTAGGCGTCGGAAATACACTAAACTTATAAGTGAATCCTCCGCGTAGTTTAAGGTACTATCGCCGCTGGAAAAGTATAGGAAAAAAATATATATATATTGACTAGTATTATTGCATAATGATTATGAGAATGATAATGATGAAAATAATAGTAATGATAATAA
>NW_028234412.1:56137-62419 GCF_977035675.1 Penaeus japonicus
TCACTTGTATAGGTGTGTGGTTGTGTGTTTTTTTTTGTGTGTGTGTTGTGTGTGTGTGTGTGTGTGGGGAGCGTGTGGGTGTGGTGCGGGTGGCGTGTGCTGTGTGCGGGGGCGTGTGCTGTGTGTATGTGTGTGTGTATATATCATTATATATATATATATAATATAATATAAATATATATATATATATATACGCTCTCTATCTTATATATATATATATGTATATCTCAAATATATAGATTTATATATATATATATATATAATATATATATAGAATTACATATATACACACCACACATAAATATAATGTATATATATATAAATATATATATAATATATATATAATATATATATATATATATAATATATACACATATATATATACCATGCATACATAATTATAATAATATATATCTTAGTAAAATAGATATATATAAATATATATATATATATATATATAATAAATACAGCATATATATATAAATATGATGAATATGATAAATATATATATATATATATATATATATATATATATAAATATATATATATACATGTATAATATATATATATATATATATATAACTATATAATATATATATATATATATATATATAATATAATATTATATATACAATATTAAATATATATATGATCTATATATAAATGTATATATATCTATAAAATATACATATATTACATACAATATACATATATATATATATAATATATATATAAGAAAAGTATAATATATAATATCAAAAAAAAAATATATATATATACTATATATATATTATGAAAGAGAGAGAGAGATCCGTAAACATGCATTAAAATCGCGTTCTAAGAATAAACTTGCTGGCTCGCTACACACTTAGCCAAGACGAGCACCTGGAGAACTTTGATCACTGTCAAGCTGTTTTCTTTATGAACGTTGGTTGTTTATTGTTAGATCAATTTAAATTACAGTTCAATGGATAATATTACTACAAGATCCCGTTTTGCATATTTTTTCCGTTTATGTATTGTGCGTGTGTCCTAAATTGCTGTCTGTTTGTTTGTACAATACATGTTCTTATATTACAAGCTATTCCATTTCATTCCTATTTTCTGTTCTATTTATTTTTTTCATTCCCAGCTCTCTTCCCAGCTCCCTCTCTCTCTTGCTCTCTTATCCCTCTCCTTTGTGCTCGGTATCCCTCTCATTCTCTCATTCTCCCTCTCTCTCTCTCTCACTCTCTCTAATGCTCTCCCCTCTCGCATCTCAATATTCTCGCTCTCATCCTCTCTCTCTTACTCTTTCTTCCTCTCTCTCTTACAGTCCTGGTCTCAGTCTCCGGTCAAACTCCCTCTCACTAATCACTCTCGCGGTCTCTCTCTCTCTAGCATCTCTCTCCCATCTCCATCGATCTCCCTCTCTCTCTCCTCTCTCTCTCCTCCTCCGTCCTCTCCTCATCTCCCCCATCCCTCTCTCTCTCTCTCCTCTCTCTCCGTCTCCTCCATCTCCTTCCTTTTTTCCCTCCTCTCACATCACTCCAACTCCTCATCCATCACCTACCCTCTCCCTCCTCCCTCTCCTCCTCCTCTCTCCTTCATACTCTCCCGTCTCTCTCTCCCATTCTCCTCCCCCTCTCTTTCTCGCTCCTCTCTCTCTCTCTCATCTCTCTCTCTTCACTCTATCTCCTTCGCTCCTCTCCCTCAGCTCTCCTTCTCAGTCACTCATCCCATCTTCTCTCTCTCTCGTCAGCTCTCGCCTCGATCCTCTCCATCTCTCGCGTCCTCAATCTCTCCTTCCATCTCCTCTCTCCCTCTTCTCTCTCCTCCCTCTCTCCTCTCATCTCCCCTCCTCTCCCTCCTCGCACTCCGACCCTCTCCCACATCTACTCTCCGATCTCTCCTCTCTCTCTCCTCCATTCTCCTCCTCTCTCCTTCTCCTCTCATCTCCATCTCTGTCTCCCTCTTCTCTTCCCTTTCTCTCCTCTCTCTCCCCAACCTCTCCTCCCTCTCCACTCTCCCCCTCTCTCTCTCTCTCATCCTCACTTCCTCTCTCTCTCTCTCTCATCTCCTCTTTCTCTCTCTCTTTCTCCCCTCCTCCGTCTCTCTTTCTCCTCTCTCTCTCTCCTTCTGCTCCATCTCTCGGCTCTCTCTCTCCTCTCATCTCATCTCTCACCTCTCTCTCCTCTCTCTCTCTCTCTCCTCTCCTCATCCATTCCTCTCGGTCTTCTCATCGTCCATCTCATCTCTCTCCCTCTTTCTTTCTCTTTCAACATTCCCTCTTTCTCTCATCTTTCTCCCCTCCTCTCTCCCTCCTTCCTCCTCCTCCATCCTTCTCTCTCGTGTTCTTTCTCTCTCCTCATTTCCTCTGTCCCTCCGCCTCTCTCTTCCTCCACAATTCTCTCCTCTTCCTCTCTCTTTCCTTTCTCACCTTTCTCTCTCTCTCTCTTTTATTTCTTAACTCCTTCTCCCTGCCCTTCCCTCCTCATTCATCCTTCAAGTGCTAATTCGCAAGAACAAAACGCTCCTATATACTTTCGCTAGTTCCCATGGCGACGCAATTCGCTTGCGGACGCTCACTGAGCAGTTGAAGGCTCTTCCGCTATCGCAGCACAACCTGACTTGGTTTGTTCTTTTCTAATATGAAAACTCTCGAACTGTGCCCACGTCATGTTTTTCAGTTTGTTGTTCCCTTTTTCTTCTGTCTTTGTTTCCTTTTTTCTCTCTCTCTTGCTCTTTCACTATCTCTGTTTAACCCTTTTACTGCGGGAGAACCATATATGGTTTTGCTTTATATCTCTATTCTGACATGGATATGCCTTTGAAGATATATCACCAAAAATTATAATGAAATAACCCCTATTCCTTCAGAAATCATTTAAAAATATATCAACTACAGTATGAGAATATCATCTGAGACAATGCTGCCGATAAGAAGGTAGGCGAGCCTATGTTTGTACCGCTAGTGACCTCACTGACCTATCATCCGAGGAAACGCGACCCGACATACATGAAGTTACATGAATTTTTACTATTCATGAACAAACATTACGAAATTGTGTCCTAACCGGCTTGATATTAGACAGAGGAAAAAAGGTGAAGCAAAAAAAGAAGAGAGAGAGGGGGGGGAGGAGAGAGAGAGAGAGAGAGAGAGAGAGAGAGAGAGAGAGAGAGAGAGAGAGAGAGAGAGAGAGAGAAGGTGAGGGTTAGAAGACAGACAACCGGAGAGAATACAAATAGACAGGGAGAGAGATGGAGTTTTTGGTGAGGTAAATATATTATAATTTACAGTCGACTATAGATATGATAGATAAAGACTTCAGTTCACTGACCTATCTAACCTTTCTCTGAAAGGAAGAAAGAGAAAGAAGAGAGAGAGAGAGAGAGAGAGAGAGAGAGAGAGAGGATAGATGAAGCGAAATATATACATAAATAGGGAGAGAGAAGAAGGGGTGAAGGGAGAGACAGAAGCAGGGTGAGAGAGAGAGACAGAAATAAACAGAGACAGACAAATGGAGAGAGAAAAAAAAAACATATTAGAAAAAAAGATAATTGCATTACCTGTATATATGCCTGTGGGAATAATAATGGTACTAAGAGAATGAAAAAGTGTATTCCTCACTAACCTGACTGACCCATCTGTGTGAGTGTGTTTTTATTCACAGAAAAGAGAGGTGTGGAGAACTATAACCTTTATGTGTGTTTACTTGTAAATATAAGTGAATGAATACAGTTATGTGTGTGTGTATGTGTAGCGACTATCTATATCTATCTATCTATCTATATATGTATGATTATAATGTATACAACTATATAAATATAGAATATATATATATAATATATATATATATATATATATATAATATTTGTTTTTATGTATGTATGTACAATAACTATATGAATAATATATATATAGATATATATATATATAATATTATATATTATATATATATATACCTTCTATTAAATACTAAAGTTGTATATATATAATATATTCATATATATATATATAATATATATATATATATATGATACATATAACATTTATATATATATATTTATATATATTATATTATATATACATATATATAAATTGTTTTATATTTTTGTTTTTTTTTTTTTTTTTTTGATGTGTGGTGGGGTGTGTTATTTATTAATATATAGTTGTATATATAATTATATAATTATATTAAAAAACTAGATTTAAGTTAATATATATATAATATATATATATATATATATAGTGTGGTGTGTGGTGTGTGTGTGTGTGTGTGTGTTGTGTGTGTAAATTCATATGGTTATATATATATTTAGAATATATTTATATATAAATATTTATTTATAATATATATATATGTGTGTGTGTGTGTGTGGGTGTGTGTTGTGTTGTGTGTGTGGGTGTGTGTGTCTAACTTCAGGGGCTAAATATATATTTATATATAGTATATATTATGATATAAATATATTATATATATATAAATAAATATATTATATATAATATATTGTTGTGGTGTTGTGTGTTGTGGTGTGTGTGTGTAGTATGGAATATACTTTTATATATATATATAATATATATAAATATATATATATAATATATATAATTATATATAAAGATATGATATATATACATACACACACACACACAACACACACACCACAACACTAACAATATATATTTAATATATATATAATATAATATATATATATATTATAATATAATTGTAATATATAGTATATATATATATATAGATATAAATATGCATATATATTATATATGCATATTTGTAATCTAAATTACAGAATATATATAATATTAATATATATATATATATATATAGTATATATATATATAATATATATATATATATATAATATGTATATGTATATGTATAAAATTGATATATTTATTGTATTATATCTATGTATACTATATATATATTTATATATATATGCATATATATACATATATTATATAATAAATGTATAAGATATATATATTTTAAAATGTATATATATATATAAATATATATGTAAATAATAATATATAAATATATATATGTGGTTAGTGTGTGGTTGTGTGGTGCTTCGTGTGTGTGTGTATAAATACAAATTTAACCTCCCTGACCGGGACTCGAACCTGAGCCGTCAGATTGACCCAGCCCTTAATCAAATAGACCATACGACCCACTAAAATAATTGTCTAACCAGATGCCTTACATCCATCATGGAAATTACCTAAATTAGAAATTCAAATCCCAAATCAGATTACCAAGGTTATACCTATGTGAGAAAGATGGTAGAATGCAGTAACGATTTAGAAATAACCTCGGTAACCTGATTTGGGACTTGAATTTCTAATTCATTGTTGCCGAGTGCCCACATGAATTGTCTATAAAATCTCGCAATCATTGCTCTGCTATGAGCACATAGGTAATTTCCATGATGGATGTAAGGCATCTGGTTAGACAATGCTTTTAGTGGGTCGCGTGGTCTATTGGATTAAGGGCTGGATCTATCAATCTGACGGTCTCGGGATCAAGCCCGTCAGTGAGGTAAAATTATCTGCATCTAACCACTTTTCTTTCTCATATATATATATACATATATATATATATATATATAAATTATATATTATATATATATTATTGTATAATTATATATTTAAGTTAATACGGACACACACAACACACACACACATATATATAGTAATATAGAAGAGTGAGAGAGAGAGAAGATAGATAATTGATAGATAATATACTTTAAATAAATAATATTTATATATAGTTATATAAATATATATATATTATATATATATATATTATATCTAAAATATATATACACCATTATTCTTTCTTTTGTCCGGTGTATGTGTATGTGTGTTATGTTTATATAAATATACATTCATGTGTATTAACAATATAGTGTAAATATATAAAAATATAATATGTAATATATATATATTATTATGTTAATGATTACTAACTCTCTATAATAATTTGTTCAGGTGCAATGTTAATGGATTTAATTAGAAGTCATAATGAAAGAAAATCGTCGACGTGTATTTCCCTTAAAAGATATGAATCTTTCTTTGGTCCATTACAATAACCCCATTACCTACTAGCCTTTTTTTTCCATAACCTTTTTTCTTTTTTCCTCTCATTTATAAATACTCCCTGGTTAATAGATAGGATCTATTTAGATTTTTATCCTGAAAATTTTTAATTTTCTTACTCGTTTCTCCAACGACATTTTACAATACATACTTTTTTGTTTTTTGCCCTCCTACAAGGTCTA
>NW_028234412.1:62519-67740 GCF_977035675.1 Penaeus japonicus
GGAAAAGCCCGTTTGCACCGGTGGAGTTCTCTGCCATTATTCCTCTCTGTTTAGCGTTTCGCTCTTTCTCTCTCTATCACTAGGTGCTGATCTTTACTTTTGATTTACGCTTTCTCTTGTACACACACACCACCACACACACACACACAAACACACAACACACAACACACACACCAAACACACACACACACAGCACTCACACACACATACACAACACACACACATACACACAACACACACACATCCACACAGACATATAATATATTATATATATATATAACATATATACATATGTATATATATATGTATATATATATATATACATAGATATATATATAATATATATAATAAATATATATATGTATGTATGTAGATTAGAGAGATAGATAGATAGAAGATATGTATAATTAGGTATATATGCATAGTAATATTCCCTGTTTCATTCTCGCTATACATGCTGCCGTCAGATTCAAGAGCCCACTATACATGTAAACTCGCGACCGAAACCGCCTCGCTCCGCCCATGAACGGGCCTGTGAATCCTATCTTTTTGTGACGGCTGCAAGATTGTGCTCCTATCAGCCCCTGATATCGAGCGAACTGGATCATGATAGTGGCCTCCCGTCGACAGGGAAGGGGGATAAAGGGGGGGGGGGGGGGGGGATTCTGTTTCTTGGTCTGTTCGCTATCCGGACTCGATAACGGTCAAGCCTTTAGTGCCGTTTCTGAGAAGCAATTAGCCCCTCAAAGATGCAATTACTGGACTAAGTGTTATTGCATGTACCTATTTCATAATGTGTGTGTGTGTGTGTGTGTGTGTTTGTGCTTGCGTGTGTGTTTGTGTTTGTGTGTGTTTGTGTTTGTGTGTGCGTGTGCGTGTGTGTGTGTGTTTGTGTGTGTGTTTGCGTATGTTTGTGTGTGTGGACGAGTGTGTGTTTTTATGCTTGCGTATGTATGTGTGCTTGGGTATGTACGTCTCTGTGCCTTTCCTACATATACACATACACATACATACATATCCACACAGTCCCCCCACCTCGCCGTACATGTGCGAGTGTGGGCGTAGCGAAGGCAAGAAGCGAAGAGGAGGAGGAGGAGGAGGAGGAGGAGGAAGTCCTGTGGGTGGCGGTGGCGGCGGCGTCGGCGGCGGCGAAGACGGCGCGGCAAGAGCGAAGTAATTGTTGTTGGTTCAGTACTCGTTCCATTGTGGGCGGAGGAGGTGGCGTGCGAGGGCAGGCTTGCGTCCACTCCCGGCCCACTCCCGGCCCACTCCCGAGCCACGCACACCCACCCTGCCCACCGGGTGCACCCGAAGAACCTGCTTTTTCCTCCCCAATTCACACACTGCTTCCCCGCCCGCGCTGATGGTCTCCAACACCGTTTTTTCCCCTCCACTTTTTTTTTCATAGAACTTCACAATTTCCGTTGAGAGTTTGTCTTTGTTTTTCCCTGTTTTGTTTGTTTGCGTCTCGTGAATCGTAATGCCGGTGTGCTTTGATTATTTGAAGCACCTTCCCTTTTTTTCCCCCGTCTGTTTGTGACTTCCAATCATCGGCCGATGGACCCTGGTTTATTCAAAGCGAGGCTGAGAATGTGTTTTACTGACGTCTTCTCTGCGACACGTTGAGGGCGCTTACTGATATGACGGGGGCTGACGGTCCCCCTGCGTTTTGGCTTGTTGGTTTGTTGTGGGTGAGCATTGTCCCAAGAGTTTTCTCGCTACCTCTCTCTCCTTTTCTCTTCTCTCTCTCTCTCTGTCTCTCTATCCTCTCCTCTCTCTCTCTCTCTCTCTCTGTCTGTCTGTCTGTCTCTCTCTCTCTCTCTTTCTCTCTCTCTCTCTCTCTCAATTATTCTCTCTCTCTCTCTCTCTCTCTCTCTCTCTCTCTCTCTCTCTCTCACTCTTTCTCTCTCTCTGTGTCTCTCTCTCTCTCTCTCTCTCACTCACTCACTCTCTCACATTCCCTCTCTTTCTCACATTCTCCCTCTCTTTCATATTCTCTCTCTATCTGTCTATCTATCTACCTATCTCTCTCTCTCTCTCTCTCCTATTCTCACTCTCACTCTCTCTCTTACGTTCTCTCTCTCTCTCTCTCTCTTTCTTTCTCTCTCTCTCTCTCTCTCTCTCTCTCTCTCTCTCTCTCTCTCTCTCTCTCTCTCTCTCTCTCTCTCTCGCCTCTCCCTCCTGGCTCCCTCTCTCCCTCCCGCTCCCTCTCTCTCTCCTCTTCTCTCTCTCTCTCCCTCATCTCTCTCTCTCGCTCTCTCTCTCTCTCTCTCTCTCCGCTCTCGTCTCTCTTCCTCTCCTCTCCCTCCTCTCTCTCTCTCTTCTCTCTCCTTCTCTCTCTCTCTCTTTCTCTGAAACTGCAAAATATGTAAGTGTCTCCTTGTGCTACTGTGATTATAGTGTTTTAAATGGAAAACCAATAGTGAGAAAGGAGTATTGCAGAAAAGGCATTCCTAGAAATGTGATCGATGATGAAAATGCAATTGCAACATAGGGAAACAAGTGATAGTATGAAAAAAAAAAAAAAATCATGAAAACGAAAAGATCGAAAAATAAAAAAAAGAAAATGAGAAAAAAAAATTCTACCAGAAAAAGAAAGATAAAAACAATAAAAATGCAAGTGAAGTGAAGAAGAAGAAGAAATAATAATAAAGTAAGGAAGAAAAGATAACGTTGATTAGATCATCACAAGATTACACACCGAGGAAATTCTCTCTTCCTTCCGTGCTATTTAAGAGTATTTGAAGGAAGTTTCTTTTTTCCCTTTTCTTTTCTTTATGCCCTCCTCGGTGGTGTATAATTCAAAAAAGGTTGAGATGGCAGAAACATACACGCGTTTCTTGGCTCGGGTGTGGAGTGGCCGTGAATGTGTGTGTGTGTGTGTGTTTGTGTTTGTGTGTGTGTGTGTTTGTTTGCGTGTGTGTGTGTTTGTGTGTGTGTTTGTGGTTGTATGTGTGGTTGTGTGCGTGTTTGGTTGTTTGCGTTTGTGTTTGTGTGTGTGTGTGTGTGAGAGAGAGAGAGAGAGAGAGAGAGAAGAGTTAGATAGAGAGTTGGAGAGAAAGAGAGAGAGAGAGAGAGAGAGAGAGAGAGAGAGAGAGAGAGAGAGAGAGAGAGAGACGAGACGAGACAAATGCTCAGTGGCGCGAATAAACAAAGCGCTCATGGTCTCGGAGGAAAATTAGTCCCTAAGGTGATAGACGTAAGTAAACACATACAGACACTCATGCGCCACCTCATTCACTCTCTAGCTCGCTCTCTCATTTACCCATTCCCCTCTCCCTACTCTCGCTTCGCCTCATTTTCTTTTCACCCCCCCCGCTCTCTCTCACCTCGCTAGGTATCTCTCTCCTCTCGTCCTCTCATCACTCCTCTCTTCTTCTCTCTCCTCCTCATCTCTCTCTCTCTCCTCTCTCTGTCTCTCCCTCTCATCTACTTTCTCTCCTCGCCTTCTCTCCTCTCTCTCCGTGCATCTCTCACTCCATTTCTCTCCTTTATATCCTCTCCCCTCTCCTTCCTTCCCTCTCTCTCCCTCCCTCTCCCCTCTTCCCCATCTCCCTCTCCCACTCCCTCTTCTCCCTCTCCCCTCTCCCTCTCCCTCCCCTCTCCCTCTCCCTCTCCCTTCTCCCTCTCCCCCCTCCCCTTCCCCCTTCCCTTCCCCTATACCCTTCCCCTCCCCTTCCCCTTCCCCTCCCCTCCCCTTCCCCTTCCCCTTCCCGTTCCCCTCCCCTTCCCCTTCCCCTTCCCCCCCTTCCCCCTTCCTCCCCCCTCCCCCTTCCCCTTCCCTTTCCCCTCTCCCCTTCCCCTTCCTCTTCCCCCTCCCTCTCCCCCCCCCTCCCTCTCACCCCTCCCCCTCCCCCTCCCTCACTCTACACACACACACCGATTCACACGCCCATGCAAGCCAGCCCTGCAACCGTGCAGAGTGCAAACGAATCGATAAAAACAGCCAAGGCAAAGAGTATGTGTACGACGACTAATAACAAGTAAGAATTATTCCCGCTCGTCACCATACCGGGGGCAGGGACGGTATCAACTGGCGATAGTCATCATTACTGATGTGACGTCATCATAATGGTGATTAGTATTGTTAGATGTTGATCTTAATCCCAAAGATTCTGATGATGTGGCACTGTGTGTGTGTGTGAGAGAGAGGGAGAGAGAGTGTGTGTGTGTCTGTGTGTGTGTGTGTGTATCTGTGTGTGTGTGAGTGTATGAGAGAATGTGTGTGTGTGTGTGTGTGTGTGTGTGTGTGTGTGTGTGTGTTTGTATGTGTGTGCATGTGTGTGTTTGTATGTGTGTGTGTGTGTGAGGTGTGTGTGTGTGTGTGAGTGTGTGTGTGTGTGTGTGTGTGTGTGTGTGTGTGTGTGTGTGTGTGTGTGTATGTGCGTGTGTGTGTGTGGTGCCGAGTTTATGCATAAAAGGATGAAAGATTCAGCAGTTCTAATGTACTTTTCTTTATGATGGGGGTGGGGGTGAATTACTTAGTGACTTAGCAATGTATTCGTGTCTTTCTTTGCTGACAAATCTGCCTGAGTGTTGTTGTTGTTGTTTTGTGTGGCTTGCATAGATACATCCGTGCATACTGTGTATATGGACAATACATACATGTGTGCGTTTTGTATGTGTGTGTCTGTATGTAGTGTGTGTGTGTGTCTGTCCTGTTCTGTGTGTGTTTATGTTGTTGGTGTGTGTGTGTTGAGTGTTGTTTTCGTGTTTTTTTCTTGTGTGTGGTGTGTGTGTGTGTGTGTGTGTTGTGTTTGCATGGTGTGTATGCGTTAATTACATACTATACTAATAAAGCTGAACAATCGACTGACGACCTAGTGTTTGAAAAATGATATATCTTTGAAAAGACGTGCGATAATTCCTCTAAAAAAAACATTGACAGTAACGCTAGTGATCCATTTGAAGACATAAAGAAAGTGGAGTAGAATCGTTTATAGTCAGAAGAAATAAAGCCTCTTCACACTCTTATCAACATTACCATTGTGCCAGATTTGTTATCTATTGGAATTCCTCCCTTTTTTTTTTTCTCTCCTTTTTATTGACCTCGTGACCTAGCTTGGGATCATGATGGAAATATTTTGCTTACCGATGTCAAGTACTGTGACAATTCTAGGCTTGTTTATATATTAGGTTTTGTTTAAGTTTAAGCTCTGAAACTTTCACGTGGCTAAATTGTACTTACCCACTAATGACTAATAGGCAAATAGGTCCTAAA
>NW_028234412.1:67840-75340 GCF_977035675.1 Penaeus japonicus
AGAGAAAAAAGAGAGTAATGAAAGAGGAAAGAGAAGGAAGAAATGAGAAACAGAAAGAGAGAAGAGAGAGAGAAATGAGAGAGAGAGAGAGTGAGGAAGAGAGTTGAGTGAGAGAGAGGAGAAAAGAGAAAAGAAAGAGTGTGAGAGAAGTGTAAGATATTCAAAGACTCACAACGCGACCGAACATCTTTACCCCTACTCTCATTTAACACTCCTTTATCTTTTATCTATTCAATCATTAACTTAAACGACTTTCACTCTATTTATCATATTAGTTATTTTTTTTAGGTATATTTCTGATCTTTATTCATAATCCTTTATAATAATCAGATGATGGATATGGCATGAATATACATTATCATTTATAATTTACAAAATAGAATCAACTTCTATTTTGTTTTTTTTTTTTCTAAATTTAAATGATAAAACCCACCGGGGACACTAATCCAGCAGATTACGTGAAATTAATTTTCTCTTGAAATTGATATAACTTCCATTATTCATATAAAAAATCTAGAAATGAAATGAAATCTTAAATTCAAGAATTTCAGGAGAAAATACCACGATATTTCTATTCGATTACTTGTGTTCTACAAGGAGATCTATTGTTCATTTACGTTTTTTTTTTCACACACAATTATAAAAACATCACACATACATATATCATTTGTATATATTATATATATATATATATATATTATCTATATATATAAATAAATTTATGATATATACTAAAATTAACACATATAATATTATATATATATAAATATATATATGCGATAGATATTATATAAAGTATTAATATATATATTATATATATATATATAATAATATAATATATATTAAATAAGATTTCAAAATTATATATGTGTGTGGTTGCGTGTAATATTGTGTGTAAGTGTGTGTGTGTGTGTTTGTGCAAAATTTCTATCTTAAATACATCATATACCACCCACTTCTACTATATCTTCCTTATATGTCTATCTATCTATCTATATATAAATCTATATATATATGTATATATATAATTACATACATATATATATACTATATATATATTGATATATATATTATATATATATATATTATATATATATATATATATATATATGTATTTTATATGTGTAATATATACATTTAATATACATATATATAAATTGTACATTATTACATAATTTTATTTTTTGGTATATATATTTATATATATATATACATATACATATATTTATATATATTTTTTTTATATATATTTTTATATATAATTTATATATTATATATTTGACGAGCGAGAGGAGAGAAGAAGTGCGAGAGATGAGAGGAGAGAGAGGACATCCCGAGAGAGAATGGAGATGTGTGAGAGAGAGAGAGAGAGAGGAGAGAAGAGAGAGAGAGGAGAGAGAGACAGACAGACAGACAGACACATGAGAGAGAGAGAGGAGAGAAGCAGTGAGAGAGAGAGAGAGAGATGTAGAGAGAAGAGGCAGAGAGAGAGAGAGTGAGATCGAGATGAGAGTAATGCGAGAAGAGAGTTGATGGAGGAGAGAGAGGGAGAGAGAGAGACGAGAGAGGACGTGAGAGAGTAACAAAGAGGAGACCAGAAGAGAGAGTTTGGAAGAGGAAGAGAGGAGAGAGAGAGACGAGAGGAGAGACGAGAGGAGAGGAGGAGAGAGAGAGAGGTGATGTGAGAGATGATTGAGAGAGAGAGGAGCGGAGGAAGAGAGAGAGAGAGAGAGGAGAATAGAGATAGAGAGAAAGAGAGAGATAAGAGAGAATGAGAGATACGAGAGATGAGTGAGAGAGACAAGAGAGAGAGATGAATTAGAAAGACAATAATATAAGCGCCTACTAACAAATAAACACAAATCATTGCAAAAACTTAAATGCCTATTCCCAGACCAACCAAATTGAACTAGATCCTCAACCCTAAAGAATGTAATAAAAAAAATGATGTGTTCATTAAAAACTCACGATTACAAAAGGAAAAATAGAAAAAACGAAAGAAAATGTGAATTTCTTAACTATATGATATCAATCAATTATATTTCCTCTCTATCTCTTCACTCTCTTTCTTTCTCTCTCTCTTTTATATATATTTTTTTCTTTCTCTCTCTCTCAATATGTCATATATAATTTTTTATATAATTATATATAACATACAATACATATATTATGTATATATATATATTAATATATATATATATATATAATATATATATATAGATATATATACTATATTCTATATGCATAATACACACACGCACAACACACACTATATATTATATACATAATATAACATATTCAATATATATATATATGATATATTTATCATAATATAAATATATAATATTAATGTATTTACACTATATATATCATTGATTATATATATCAAAAATAATTTATATATATATATATATATATATATGATATATATTATGTGTATATATATATAATTATACATATATTTTCTAGCATATCATATATATTATATATTATATATAATATATATATATGATATGTATATTATATATATCATATATAATATATATTTATAACTATATATATATATATATATATTATATATTATATATATATATATATATATATATATACTTTATTACATATATGTATAATACACACACACACATATAGTACATGTGTGTTGTGCACAACACAAACATTAATAACACACATAAATTATTATATGACGACGACCTGATAAATTTACATTTCACAGTTTTCACTTCTTTCCAATCATCAAACCACCTAACCCCACAAACCCCACCCCTACCTACTCCTTTTTTTCACCCCCACCCACCCTTAACCCCACCCCCAACCCACTCTCCCACCCCCTCAACCAAAGATATTTCTGGTAACCTACTCGTCGCGTTAATAGTCTTTTTTAATAACATAATTTTTTCCCTCCAAACACAAAACTTTCGCCCCCCCCCCCCCTTTCCTTTGACGCTTACCTCCTGTACAAGCATGACATATGTGTTGGAGATCGATCATGATTTGTATTAAACAAAAAAAAAACAAAAACCTCTCTTCCACGAGTATTATGGGCTTAAGTTTGGTGACACGATTAAGAGGGTCTGTTCCAACGGGATCGTAAGGAAATCTGAATTGAGGTCATCCAATTTGTACTTACCGTTGGAGTAATTTTATAAAATGGTAAAATTTGGTTCGGACTGTTGGATTTTCAATTATGGAGGTATTACATGGTGTTTCATTTTACGTTATATCATGGATTTTTCTATTTTTTTGGGGGGGGAATGTGGGGGGGTTTAAATTTCCCCCCCCCCCACTACCACCCCCCGGGGTGTGGGGGGTTGTCTCTTGATTATTTTGGGTGTGGTTCATGATGTGGTTTAAATTTGTATGTATATATCTCCTTTTTATTGTGTTTGAAAATACTTTTTTGAAATACAATTTCCTCGAGTTATAATTTTCTACCCACCATAATTAATCTAGTCTGGTGATATCTCTCTCTTTTTTTCTCTCTCACTCTCTCCTCACTTACCTACCTCTCTGATCTCTTCAAGTCTTTCTATCTTTCTCCCCCTTTCTCTCTCCCCCTCATTCTCTATCTACCAATCCTTCCGTCCATCTACCTCGTCACTTATTCATCTATCTAACTATCTCATCTCTTGCACTGCGCCGTATCTGATTTATTGATTGGTAAAACAAAGAAAACCAAAGTGGGAGTAAGAAAGCGAAGATATCCGATTCGATATTATGTTCTATAGATTGTATATAAAGATCACTGCTTTTTTTGATATTTCACGGTACAATAGTATAGCTCAAAAATCCATCAGTGTTATATACATAGATAAGTACATACATATATGATACATTTTTATATATATATATAAGATATATATATTTAGTATGATATATATTAGTCATTGTATTACATATATATATATTTAATAGTATATATATAATATATATTAGTTATGATATGTATATATATTTATGTATTGATTTATATATATTATATATTTATATATATAAATTTATATATATATATATATATATCTGATACATAATAATAAATGATATGTATATGGAATAACATGTATATGTTTAATCAAATAAAATGTAGTAAGTAATGTTGATAATGATAATAATTGAGCATTATTCCATATAAAGGATATGAGAAGAATACGAAGGAAAATATGATATAACATGTGGTTTAACAAAACTTGATTAACAAATTGAAACAATCAACAAATCATATCTTTGTATATAGCATAAGATATATTATTATTATTATGATGTGTTATTATAATCATTAAGAGTATACTATATTATTATTATTATTTGTTATTATTATCATTATTTGTTATTATTATTATTATTTGTTACAAGTACTAATATCATTATAGATAATTGTTTATCATATAAAGATTAACATTAAACTAAACTAATCTACATGGATGATAATGAAATTGTATGATAATGATGAAACGGATAATTATGATAAGTGAGGAAAAATGGTAACTAATGACCATGATAATGTATTCATCCTTGTAACAATACTGATAATATGATGATATGATGTATATTAATGATACTCATTGATAATGGAATATAATCGGACGATCCATAATGATAAACATAACAGTGATATTGATGTGGCTAATGATCATTGCTCAACGCGCATAATCATCATCATTAATAAAATCATCATAACCATCATTAATACTATCCTTATTATTGAAATTATCATCATCATTATTATTGTCAATACTATAATAATTTTCATCATTCTTATCATATTTATCATCATCATCATCATATAGTAACTACCATCATTATCAAAATTATCATTATCATCACTATCAATGTCATCTCTACTTTCATTATCACATTATTACCCTCACCATAATATCTATACTTTTTATCAATATTATCATCCATATCATTGTTGTTGTTGTTGTTATTACTGTTGTTGTTGTTGTTGTCTCATCATTATCACCAGTGTTGTAGTTATCATCATTGGAATTATAATCATCATTAATATTGTTGTATTTTCCTTTATTATTATTGTTATTATTATCATTATAATCATCGTTATTAGTATTATCATCATTATCATTATCATCATTGTTATTATTATCATTATATACTATTGTTGTTATTGTTATTACTGATATTATTATTATTATTACAATTATCATTATTTTTATTATCATTGTTATTGTTATTATTATTATTGTTATTATCATTATTATTATAATTATTGTCATTATCATTATTATCATTATCATTATTATTATTGTTATTATTATTATTATTATTATTATCATTATTATTATTGTTATTATTATTATTATTATTATTATTATTATTATTATCATCATCATTATTATTATAATAATTATAATCATAATGATTATCATTATCATTAGTATCATAATTTGTACGAACAATGACAAGAAAAGAATTAATAATAAGCAAAATAATAAGTGGGTACGAACGTGAGAAAAAATATATTGAAAGAGAAGAAGAATATGAAGAAAAGGATGAAAATGGAAAGAGAAATCAAGAGGAAAGGAAATTAAAGAAAAAAAGGAGAAGAGAAGTAGAATAACAAATGAAATAAAGAAAAAATAAAGAAAAGAAAAGAAGAAATATAAAGAAAAAGTAAATCTGAATAAAAAAAAAACATTAGTAAAGTGAAATAGATTTAGGATGAATTCAAAGTTAAGATGAATAAAAAAGTAAATTATAAGGAATCTATGGTCAAAGCAAAAAATGAAACAAAAAGAAAAAAGTAAAATGAAATAAAATTAAGCTAATTAATAATAATAATAAAAAAAAATCAAATCAAAATAGAAAGAAATAAACTCATTGTTAAGAAATAATGGAGAATAAAACAAAAACAGTAAACAAAGGTAAACTGAAAGTAAATTTGAATCAACAAAGTAAATCAAAGTAGAGTAGGCCTTAAAGTAAATTTAAAATTAAAGAAAGACGAGGTATAGTTAGAACAGAATTAGAGTCAGAAATTAGATGATAAAAAAACACACACACGTAAAGATGAAGTAAAAGAGTAAATGAAACATATTCAGAGGAAGAAAGTAACTTAGAATAAGTAAAGTCTATTAAGTGTACGTTTAAGAAAAAAAAAAAAAAAAAAAAAAAAAAAAAAAAAAAAAAAAAAAAAAAAAAACAAAAAAAAAAAAAAAAAAAAAAAAACAAAAAAAAAAACGAAAAAAAAAAAAAAAATGAAGATACAAGCGAAAAACTATAAAATTCAAAGCAAAAACGTAAAATATGTAAGAATCAGAATTCAAAGTAAAAATGGAATAAACCAAAGTAAAATCAGATAATCACCGTAAAGGAAACTTAAATAACCAAACATAAAAATAACATAAAATCGAAAAGACCAAACTCAAAAATAAAAACAAAGTAAAATATAAATCAAACACACGAAGTCAATCAAACTAAGACAAAATGAAATAAAAAGAAACAAAACAAGATAAAAAAAAGAGAATTAAAAGAAAGAAAAAACAAACAAAACAAAAAAACAAATCGGGAAAGGAAGCTGAATGATCATCACCATATCGAGTCTCTTTCTCCATGCGTGATAATCAAACACTAATTCTTTAAATCAGCTTGACACATTTGATTAAAGATGGAGTGGAGGAGATGCAATCCAGCTGACTCGGGGGCGTTTGATGCCTGTATTTTCTCTCGTGAGGAGAGTCGGATTAACATGACTTAGAGATGTGAAAATGTGAGAGCGTGTTCATTGTCTCTCGTGGACGGACGTACGTATTTTTTGGTTTAGACGCACGTGCATCCTTATACGTACACACACACACACACACACGCAATCACACACACACAGATGGATGTACACATACCCTCATACACAAACACACACACACACAGATGGATATACACATACTCGCACACACACACACAGACACACACACAGATGGACGTACACATACCCACACACACACACACACACACGCACACATACACACACACAGACACATTCACACACACACACACACACACACAGACACACACACACACACACACAGATGGACGTACACATACTCTCTCTCTCTCTCTCACACACACACACACGCGCGCGCGCAACAACAACAACAAAAACAGCACTAACAGACATAAAGCAATGATTGATCAACCCGAAGACAGCAAACCATCCTTATTGCTTGTAGTCTCGAACGCAGGATCCTTTCCACGAAGCCCTTTGACTTTTACAGGAAAGGAAGTAACGGGATGAAGCAAGAATTATTTAATATCATTTTAATTCATCTTTGTTATTTGTTTTTGTTTTTGTATTTTTATTATTCATTATTATGTTAATTCATCTTTGTTGTTTATCGTTGTTTTGTATTTTTTATTATTCAATATTATGTTTGTTCATCTTTGTTATTTGTTTTTGTTTTGTATTTTTTTTATTCAGTATTATGTTAATTCATCTTTGTCGTTTGTTTTCATTTTGTGTTTTTATTA